>NC_133458.1:105876426-106177229 GCF_048565385.1 Saimiri boliviensis
GAGAAGCCCTCGCTGATGGCAGGGATGTTAGGAGTGAGGCAGCGTGGAGATCAGAAGTAAGAAAGACAAGACTGGTCTGGGGAATCTGGCCCCTAGGGCCCTGACCACCCCCTTGAATGTCAATACCCCCTAACTCTCTGAAAGTAAGGCAAGAAAAAAATAAAGGGTATTCAATTAAGAAAGAGGAAGTCAAATTGTTTCTATTTGTAGATGACATAATTGTATATCTAGAAGACCCCATTGTCTCAGCCCAAAATTTCCTAAAATGATAAGCAACTTCAGCCAAGTCTCAGAATACAAAATCAGTGTGCAATAACACAAGCATTCCTATACACCAATAACAGACAGAAAGCCAAATCATGAGCACACTCCATTCACAATTGCTACAAAGAGCGTAAAACACCTAGGAATATAACTAACAAAGGACGTGAAGGTACTCTTAAAGGAGAACTACAGCCCACTGCTCAAGGAAATAAGAGAAGACACAAACAGATGGAAAAACATTCCATGCTCATTGTTAGGAAGAATTAATATCGTGAAAATGGCCATACCACCTAAAGTAATTTACAGATTCAGTGCTATCCCCATCAAGCTACCATTGATTTTCTTCACAGAAATGGAAAAAAACTACCTTAAACTTCATATGGAACTAAAAAAGAGCCCAGATAGAAAAGACAATCCTAAGCAAAAAGTGCAAAGCTGGAGGCATCATGCTACCTGACTTCAGACTATACTATAAGGCTGCAGTAATCAAAACAGGATGATACTGGTACCAAAACAGAGATATAGACCAATGGAACAGAACAGAGGCCTCGGAAGTATGCCAGACACATACAACCATCTGATCTTTGACAAACATGACAAAAACAAGGAAAGGAGAAAGGATTCCCTGTTTAATAAATGGTGTTGTGAAAACTGGCTAACCATGTGCAGAAAGCTGAAACTAGACCCCTTCCTTACACCTTATACAAAAATTAACTCCAGATGGATTACAGATTTAAACCTAACACCTGAAACCATAAAAACCCTAGAAGAAAACCTAGGCAATACCATACAGGGCATAGGTATAGGCAAGGACTTCATGACTAAAACACCAAAAGCAATGGCAACAAAAGCCAGATAGACAAATGGTATCTAATTAAACTTAAGAGCTTCTGCACAACAAAGGAAACAATCATTAGAGTGAACCGGCAACCAACAGAATGGGAAAACATTTTTGCACGTTACCCAACTAACAAAGGGCTAATATCCGGAATCTACAAAGAACTAAAACAAATTTACAAGAAAAAAAAACAACCCCATCAAAAAGTGGGCAAAGGATATGAACAGACACTTTTCAAAAGAAGACATTTAGGTGGCCAATAAACATGAAAAAACGCTCACCATCATTGTTCATTAGAGAAATGCAAATCAAAACCACATTGAGATACCATCTCATGCCAGTTAGAATGGCGATCATTAAAAAATCTGATGAAAACAGATGCTGGAGAGGAAGTGGAGAAATAGGAATGCCTTTACACTGTTGGTGGGAGTGTAAATTAGTGCAACCATTGTAGAAGACAGTGTGGCAATTTCTCAAGGATCTAGAAATAGAAATTCCATTTGACCCAGCAATCCTATTACTGGGTATATACCCAAAGGATTATAAATCGTTCTATTATAAATACACATGCACATGTATGTTCATCATGGCACTGTTTAGCAAAGACTTGGAACCAACCCAAATGTCCATCAATGATAGATTGGATAAAGAAAATGTGGCATATATATACCATGGAATACTATGCAGCCATAAAAAATGATGAGTTCACGTCTTTTGTAGGGCCATGGATGAATCTGGAAACCATCATTCTCAGCAAATTGGCACAAGAACAGAAAACTAAACACCGCATGTTCTCACTCATAAGTGGGTACTGAACAATGAGAACACATGGACACAGGGAGGGGAACATCACACACTGGGGTCTATTGGAGGGGGATCTAAGGGAGCAATTTCAGGGCATGAGGAGGTTGGGGAGGGATCACATAAGGAGAAAAACCTAATGTAGGTGACAGGAGGATGGAGGCAGCAAACCAGCATGGCATGTGTCTACCTACGTAACAATCCTGCAAGATCCCCACATGTACCCCAGAACTTCAAGTATAGTAAAAAATATACTAAAAATTGGAAAGATACATATCTTCTCTTTTTTTGAAGCGTGTTTCATTTTACAATAACAAGTCCAAAAAAAATAAGCAAAGTTAAAAGACAAACTGGGAAAAAATATTTATATCTCATAAACAAAGGACTGATTCCGCCCTAACACAGAAATAGCTGAAAAGATCAACAACCCAGTAGACAATTGAATCAAGTTCCCAGAACAGAAAACACGGGATCTTTCCACAAACGAAATGGGGCCCAGGCTCTCCTGGCGAGTTAAGAACCTGGAAGGTCTAGCACTAGAGTTCTCTTAAAAATCTAGGCCAGGGCCCGGTGTGGTGGCTCACACCTGTAATCGCAGCACTTTGGGAGGCCGAGGTGTGGCAGGATCACTTAACGTCCAGAATCAGAGACTAGTTTGGGCAACATGGGGTAAACCCTCTCTACTAAAAATACAAAAATTAGCCGGGCGTGGTGGCGCGCACCTGTAGTCCCAGCTACTCGTGAGGCTGAGGCAGGAGAATCGCTTGAACATGGAGGTGGAGGTTTCCGTGAGCCGAGATCGCGCCACTGGACTCCAGCCTGGTGACAGAGGGAGGCTCCGTCTCAAAAAACAAACAAAAAACCCCCAAAAAACCTAGGACAGATGGTTTCCACTTCCCGGTTTAGCCCTTGCCAACGGCCGTCCATGAACCCCGGTTTGTGTTTTCGTTGGCTCTAATGTTGGTGTCCTGACCTGTCAGACGAACAGGGGTCCCCCCTGGAGCAAAGGGGGGCTGCGCACTCCTCCCGGTCCTTCCCGGTGGCCCCCCGGCCCCGCCGCCCCCACACAGCCCCCTGGGGCCCGAGGCGGCCGCCGCCCGCATGCGCCCCACGTGAGCGGTCCCGTGGGGCCGCGGCCTCTCCAGGGCTTTCAGAGCGGTGGCTGTCAGAGCTCCTAGGTCCACCTCCGCAAACTTGGCACCTACCCACTGGGCCGCTCCTGCCCAGGGACCGGAGCCGGCCTCGGCTGGGGCGGGGCAGGGGCTGTGCGCAATGGAGAGGCCGGGGATGACGCAGCCGCGTCCCGCACCTGCTGTGTCCGCCCCGCCTCCGCACACCGGCCGGCAGCCGGGGCGCCACGTACCTCAGTTTCTCCCGGAGCCCCGAGCCGTCTAGCATCGCAGCCCCTGCGGTTCTGGAGGCCGGGGACGCCTGCGGGTGCTGCAGGCCCTCCCGGAGCCGGCCGGGGGCTGCCGTAGGCCGTGGGGGACCAAGATTCCCTGCCGTGCCAGGCGGTGCCGGGGCCTCGCAGAAATCCGGATCTGGGGTCCTGGTGGAGTCGGTGCGCCTTGCGGGGCGCCTGCGCTCTCCGCCCTGCGCCTCCGGAGTCCTTCCTGGCCTCGCCGCGCGGAGCGGACCTGGGCGCTGCTGCAGGCCCCGCGGGATCCGCAGCCTGGCGGGCCCGCGCCTCCTGCCCGGAGTTCCCCAGTGCGCTGCTGCGCGCGCACGGCCCGGGCGCCAGGTGCGTTCCTGTCTCTGCAGGCCCGAGCGGCCTCCGCCTTAGGAGTTCTTACTACATCAGGGGCTCTTTATGGAGCTCCACGTAAACAAAAACTTTCCTGGCCAGGCGCGGTGGCTCACGTCTGTAATCCCAGCACTTTGGGTGGCTGAGACGGCCCGATCACAAGGTCAGAAGATCGAGACCATCCTGACCAAAACGGTAAAACCTGTCTCTACCAAAATACAAAAAAAAAAAAAAAAAAAAAAAAATAGCCGAACGTGGTGGCGTCCATCTGTAATACCAGCTACTACTCGGGAGGCTGAGGCAGGAGAATCGCTTGAACCAGCGTGATGAAAGTTGCAGTGAGCGGAGATTGCACCACTGCACTCCAGCCTGAACATAGCAAGACTCCGTCTCAAAAAAAAAAAAAAAGAAAGAAAGAAAGAAAGAAAGAAAAATTCTAACAAAAATAATTTGTGATTAACTGTGATTTATGACTCTACAAGATAGTAACAATAAAAAATAAAATTAGCTTTAATTTATTATTTTGTTTATTTATTTTTGAGACAGTCTCACTCCATCACCCAGGCTGGAGTACAGTTGTTACCAGACCAAACTGAGGGTCCGGCTGCTATATGTCCTGGCCCAATAAGGAGATGCAGATGAACTGGGGAGGAAGAGAGTTTTTATTTCTGCAACTGGTTACAGGGAGAAGGCCTGGAAATTATGGCCAGATCAACCCCTAATGCCAAATTTTCCAGAGTTTATGTAACTTCTAAGCTATATGTCTACCTGTAAGTGTGTGTCCATCTAAAGATATAAGTGATTAATTTCTTTTAATCTGTAACTAAGGTCTGAGTCCTAAAGAACTTCCCCTGGAGTCTCAGTAAGTTTCCTTAATTTAAATGGGTCCAGGTGCTGGGGTGATCACCCTTACTTGTCTCCGGATAAATCACAGAGGTCTGGGGAGTTCCTTCAGACCCCCAATAAACTTGTTTGTGGAGGTCTGGAGAGCTTCTTCAGAACCTAAATAAAACTCATTTAATCCTAAACGGGTCCTGTTAAGAATGTCTTTGTTATTTTGTCATGCTTTAAGGCCAAGAAAAGGCCTAGGCAAAACTCTTGGTGGGGTTTTGTTACATCCGAACTTTGCATAAAAGAACTGGCTTTTAATATTTCTGTTAACCATTCAGTTGGTATTGAAACAATTGTTGTGGAGGCCTGTGTCAGTGAGACCTGGCCTGCCACACAGCAGCAATATCTCAGCTCACTGCAACCTCTGCCTCCTGGATTCAAGCAATTCTCCTGCCTCAGCCTCCCAAGTAGCTGGGATTACAGGCGCACGCCATCCGCTCGGCTAATTTTTTTTTATTATTAATAGAGACAGGGTTTTGCCATTTGACCAGGCTGGTCTTGAACTCCTGACCTCAAATGATCTGCCTGCCTCACCCTCCCAAAGTGCTGGGATTACAGGCACACACCACCAGCCCAGTTAATTTTTGTATTATTAGTAGAGGTGGGGTTTTGCCATTTGACCAGGCTGGTCTTAAACTCCTGACCTCAAGTGATCTGCCTGCCTCACCCTCCCAAAGTGCTGGGATTACAGACATGAGCCACAGCACCTGGCCTATTTCATTTATTTATTAATACTGGGCTACGAACATTATATAACATATAATTTACAGCAATAACACAGTAAGGTATATATTACTGTCACCATTACACAGTTATAGAAATTTAAGACCCAGAAAAATTAAGATTTTTGCCAAAATTAATAAAAGAACTAGGATTAAAAACAAGTAAACAAAACCTCACTTGACTGCTGAATCTAACCCTTAAACTGCCATAGTGTATAGCTCAGATCTTATTGTGTAATTAAAATTTTCAATATGCTTCTGTTCCTTACAGATGTCTAAGAGAAGATACATATTGCAAGTTGGTTCAAATTTATGTGGTAAACACTTTGTTAACAGTATTGAGGAACTTCCAGGGAACTCACACAGCTGAGTGCCATTGTCAATAGGCACAAAGTGTAGCCAAACTTTAATTCACTCAGTAAATATTTACCGAAGGCCAAGAGCTGGAAAATGGTGATTGGGAAAAAAAGAAATACATTTTTAAATAAAATGGCTTAAGGGATTAAAAAGTAAGTGCCATGTTGGCTCAGGAAACAGTTCTTCCATTTGCAGGAGATGTTGAATAATGTATGAGCTGGGGGAATAAAGCCTGTGAGGGAAAAATTCATCTGTGACTCTAGAGCAGGGTCTCCATGTACTCATTACTGGGACTCCTGGTGTCTGCCTGGTTGACTCCACCTTGCACACGGAACACTGAACACACCTCTCCTTGTGGCTGGGTAATGGGGTGGGACCAGTTCTAGTCAGAGGCTTGTGAACACAGAGGAACATATTCTCACCAAGCTAAAGCGTGTCATTGCTGCTCCGCAACCCTGCGTAATTCTGGCCCCACTTCCTCGCCTATGTCCCTTGAGTGATTAGAGGCAAAGACTCCTGCTGACCTAGGATAAACCTGTAAAAGGATTGCACAGTAACTCTGTTATATTAATCAGCTGAAGAGTGGGAGTTATTTGTTACTATAGGAAAACGCTGTACCTTGACTATTCTGACTGATACAACCAGCCAGGAGCTGGGGTTATTGTCGATTTCATCACTACATTCTTGTCCTTTTGTAAGTCATCTCACTGGCCATTGCTGGCCTTTGCCACAAGTTTTGGAATACCATGAAAGCAGGGATGATAGAACAATACTGTATTGCTGTGTCCCCAGCGTATATATTACATGAAGCTTAGCATAATGTTAGTGTAAAATATACACTTGTGGATGAATTAATGAATATATAATAGAAACTGTTAATATACCTTCTCTACTGAATGAAATCACCCATCATATAAGGAAATAACTCCACAGACATGAACAGGACTTAAATATGGATTTAAAATATGTAAATAATAGTGTTACATAATCTTAAAATTATAAATTACACATGCCTTTTGTTTTACCAGACTTTCTAAGAATATAGCACGAGGCAGAGCTATGACGGGGGAGAGGTAAATGCCCTGTGTTGAGGATGTGTTTGAGCTCACTGGTCTGGTAGCTCTTTTCCTGTTGAAATACCATCAGGAACATCAAAATTATAGTCTAAATGCCCATGGTCACAACCATAACATTAAACGGTGTTTTTGATTATGTATCCCTCCATCTCCATTACACCTTTTTCTCCACCAAACATCAATTTCCCAAACTAAATGTAAACTGCCTCATCCCTGATCCAGATTGAAGGCTGAGGCTGCAGAGCTGTCTGCGGCATGTGGGGAGACCTCTAGAATACTAATCACAGCAGCTCAACCAGAGCAGCACCCAGCTCTGGGCTCTGTGGATGTTGCTTCCCCTAATATTCTGGGAGAGAGGTCTGGCATGCACCTCACCGCAGGTGGGAAAGCAAGGGCCTCACGTCACAAATTTGAAAGCTTTTCCAACTGACACAACACAGGGACGTTTTCAGAGTTATGCTATCTCTGTATTAAAAATCTATCCTTCTTCTATTATTTTGGGACAAGCAGGGCAACTTGCCAGTAACTTTGGGCCTGTGGCATGGGCTTTGTGAGAAAAAGGGAAAGCAAGACTGATCGCCTAATAGAAACTCGGGCGGATGCCACAATCCTGCCTGCCAGTTGGTCAATTATTTTCCATGGTGAGCCATTTCTTTTGAATAAGTATCCCTGCACCTTGTAGATAGGAAAAAACAAAGACCATACGCTCTTAAACTAGACTCATATCGGAGTTACTCATAGCATATGTTAGCATCGTGCTTTTGGCTAATCTGTGCTGTTTCCTGTGAAGCAAAAGAAATAGCTCTGGGCAACCAAGATTGAATGGGGAATCTAAGTGAAGAACGTGGTCATACAGGAGAAAACACGGACAGAGAGTTTTCACAACTCAGAAATAACCTTATAAAGAGAAAAAGCGCAACTACTGTAATTTACTGTTGAAAAGAACGTTATCATATGTCTTTAGTAATCTTTGTATTTTAAATACATTTAGCTCTGCCATTTTATTCTTTGAGAAAAGCAATCATCATATATGTACATATCTGTGTGTGTATATATATATATATATATATATATACATAATTTTGTTGCAGGTATAATAAAAAGTGCTACAAGGAAGCTTTCAGAATCCTAACACTCTAATTAGTATTTGGATGCAACAGTTAAGATATAGGTGAGGGGGAGGAAGGCAGCGAATCACACTGCCGTGTGTGTACCTATGCAACAATCTTGCATGTTCTTCACATGTACCCCAAAACCTAAAATGCAATAAAAAAAGATTTCAAAAAGGGAAAATATAATGTTCAGAAGCTTTTGAGTAAGGGTTTCTGTGTGGTCTAGTTTCTAAAGTATATAGATTTGTATTATTTAGATTATAAAGAGAAAGTAAAGCTTAGCTTATTTGCCCAGATTTGTTTCTTTTCTTGGGGAGAATTTATGATGCTTGAAAGGATCAATAGTTCTTGCAACCAAAATCCTATATTTATCCAGAGAACAGTGACAGAATGACACAGTAAATAAGCACTACTATGAGACGCGACCTCTTTCTGCTGCAGAGAGCTGTGGACAGTGCTTGCCTTTGGCAAGATTGAGAAGTAGCCCAGTTCTGTGCCTGGTGTCCCTGCTTCTCCAGCTGAGGCTTTTGCCCTCGTAGCTTGCCTTCCTAGGGCGCTGCCTGCCCTTACCCTACACACACACACAGATCAGACTCCCAGAAGGGCTCTACGATGCAGCATGACATCCTCCAGATACGCCACGCCCAGCTTCCTCTGACAAGGGCCTACCTACCTACTCTTCTCAGGGGAGTTTGCATTTGGCAGAAAAATCCTCAGACTTTATAAAGTACTGAGAAATGGATAGCAATTTTTTATTTTCAGCGAGCTGAATGAAAGAAGTACTCAAGAGAATTGCTGTGAGCCAAACTGCACCTCCATCTGAACGCTGAGGGAAATAAGTTGGGTGGACACGACTGTGCCTTCTTGCAGGAAACAGCACATCCTTCTCTTTCATCCTCTGAGATATTCCTTTATTCAATGTGACGTTTCTGGTGATGTGCTGTACTTCCTTTTATCTCATAACTCCATAGGTATGCACAGAGATTTTTAAATATGCTCCCTTGTCAGTGCTCAAGTGAGTTTTGGAAACTAAATTAGATTGAGGAAAGTTAAACCAGTTTCTTCACTGCAGGAATGTTAAGAAGACTCAAAAGAATAAAGCACTATGCAAAAGAATTATATTACAAGACAGTTTTCAAAACTGTGTTTGCCTGTTTGCCATGGTACTCATTTGTGTGTGTGTGTGTGTGTGTGTGTGTGTGTAGACGGAGGAGTGCATGAGTGTGTTTTGTATCAATTAATCTCTCAGAAATGATGTTATGTGAAATATGAAGCAGTGAGACAAAATCCAGGTAGATACAGGTAGATGTTAAAACATTCTTTTCCAGCTAGTCATGTTGGCTTATGCCTGTAATCTCGGCAATTTGGGAGGTCGAGGTAGGAGGATCACTTGAGGTCAGAAGTTCGAGACCAACCTAACCAACATGGTGAAACCCCGTCTCTACTAAAAATACAAAAATTAGACAGGCATGGTGGCACATGCCTGTAATCCCAGCTACTGGTGGGCGGGTGTCGGGGGGGGGGGGGCGCTGAGGCAGGAGAATCACTTGAATCCAGGAGACAGAGGTTGCAGTAGGCCAAGATCATGCCCTTGTACTCCAGCCTGGGTGACAGAAGCAGACTCCATCCCAAAATATATATATGTATTTTCCATCTTCATATTTACTTTTTATGATCTGCACTGTCTTTGTATTTGCTCACTCACTGATGATGAAAGTGGCAGGAAACACGTGGCTGTAAGCAACACCTCTGCCAGCAGGACCTCAGAAATGCAGATTTTCCAGGGAGGAATTCGTGGAATTAAGAAGCACCGAAAACTGAAAGCTTCCAAGAGAATCACATAGGAGTCCTGAAAGCAAACCTCCCTGAATCTCGGGTGACAGTCACCTTTGTAAAGGTGTGTCTGCTGCCTCTCTTGATGATGGTGTCTCTGTTTGTTGAAGACTATGGGTTGTTATGGTGATGGGCTCTGGAGTAGGCCAGAAAGGACAGAGTAATATGGATAGGGGATTTGGGGCTGTGAATACTCACAGTTTTAGGTGCGGCTTACAGCGGCAAAATGCATGACAAATTCACTGATGTGGGAACTATAAATAAAAGAACTTCCTAGGATGATGTGCACCAGACTGGCTTCTTTCTTCACTTTATCACTTTGTATCCCCGGGGAGGTCACGATTAGAAAGTCAGGCATCCCTCTGCTAAGACTAGAACACTGAACTTCAGGAAATGCAAAACAGGGACAGAGATTTGGTTTGGCAGATGGGACAGTTTTGCAATTTTCAAATCACAGCACAAGGACAATGCCACCAGTATGACTCTACTTCCATTCTTTTTTACCTTGACTTATGTAATGCTGTGTGGTGATCATGTAAATTAAGGACAAGCTAAATTAACATTTGTTGGTGGGAAGACATTCCACAGGAATAGGCTAAATGAATGTCTTGAAATGTTAGCGATGATGATGTCTTTGAACTTCAAGAAATTCAATTAAGTTTGACTTTGTTATATTTGGCGGCAGACAGGAAAAACCTTTAGATACAGTCATCAGAAATAACATCTACTTAACATTTAACTATATACTAGTTTTGATTAGAGACAATTGAATGTCCTCTAAAAAAAATGCCATGAGTATTCATAGGTTCTGTAGAGGTTAAACCCACCTACACAAAGAGCATCACAAATGTAATGTGAATAATTTTGTGCCCCTACTTTAAGAAAAAATAACTTCGAAGCACCTATCACAATTTCATCATCTATATATGCAGAATAAGCACATCTAAATAGAAAGTATTGAAATTTGTTTCATTCTCAATACTAACAAAACTTTTACTAGGTGAAGAAAATAAGCAAAATGTAAACTTAGCCTATACCTTTAAAAGCATCTGTCTAGCTGAATGGCAAGCAGGTATTTTATATCACGACAACTGTGTTCCATGCATGTTAAATGGAAAACAATGGAAATTAACAAGATAAGATTCCTTTATAAGAAATTCAGTCTGTGAAGTGAATAATACATACTTAATTAATTACAGTACTTTAAGACCTGTATGTAGTATGCTTTGTTGAAAAAAATGAAAATGGGCTCTATCGCTTGCTAGTTGGATAGCCTCTCTTAGGTTTCTTTTGTTCATCAGCACGAAGGGAACATTTTACTTATTTTTGGTTATTGATAGGTTATAGGGCTTTTTGTTGCTGTTGTTTGTTTCTGAGGCAGGGCCTCATTCTCTCACCCAGGCTGGAGTGCAGTGGCATGATCTCAGCTCACTGCAACCTTGAATTCCTGGGCTCAAGCAATCCTCCAACCTCAGCCTCCCCAGTATCTGGGACTAGAGGCACACACCACCACACACAGCTAATTTTTGAATTTTTTTTTTTGTATATGCGATGGGGTTTTGCTGTGTTGCCCAAGCTGATCTTGAACTCTTGAACTCAAGGGTTCTACCAGCCTTGGCCTCCCAAAGTGCTGGGATTACACGCATGAGCCACCATGCCTGGCCAAGAATGTATTTTAAAGTGTTGATGTATAAATGCTGTTCCAAATACCAATTGCCACTACTTTTATTCGAGTAAATATCAATATGCGAGGATGCTATAGGAGTGCCAATAATAGAATTCCTAACTAGGCAAACAACTTTGAGGAACTAACTCAAAGAAAACTTCACAGAGGAAAGGATGTTTAAGCTAAATCAACAAAGATAAAATTGGAAAGAGTCTGCAACACAGATAAGGCATTTGGAACAGAAAAACTCACGTATACAAAACAAGAATCACAATTCCTCGATATTTTCCTATTCTGCTAATGCAAGTTAAGTAAATACATGCGGAGAACCTTCACTGAGCTCTCTAAAGAGGACTGTGGTGAAGAGATGCCTGACAGCAGTCTGCTTGGCTGTGGCTGCGGCTGAGCCTAGTGATACCCTGGGAAATGATGATGACAAGGGAGCCGCTCCCCATAACCCCCGAGGAGCAGCCATGAGGGCCATCTCACCCAAGGAGCAAGGAGCCCAGCAGACGGGTGACTGAAGTAAGTAAAGCCTGTGTGCTCAGCAAATCTTGACCCTAGCTCAGAATCCCATTGCCTTTAAACTGTAAAGCTATATGGGGGACTCACTCTCCAGTGGGGACCACACGCTCAGGATTGACTTGGATGACTGTGGTGTGTTATAAGGGCAGGAGATAGCTCCAGCTGTATGTCTGCCTGAGCAAGGGCTGCTAGCGGTGGGAGGAGGGTTGGGAGAATACGTGTAGATGACACAAACATCTTTACCGAATTCATTTGCTTCTTAATTCTGTTTCTTGAAGATGTTTACTTCTTTCAAGATGCATCTTGTATCAAGCAAATGGGACTAATGTCAGTGAAACTGACCGGAAGACCTGTTACCGTGGCTTCCCCGCCTTTTCTGAATAGCCCTAGGGTGTATCACCATCTTTGAACAGTTAGATACAATGAAAATAGTTGCATTTTTAGATTATTTATTTGTTTGTTTGTTTATTTATTTATTATTTTGAGATGGAGTCTTGCTCTGTTCCCCAGGCTGGAGTCAGTGGCGTGATCTCAGCTCACTGCAACCCCCGCCTCCTGGGCTCAAGAGACACTCCTGCCTCAGTCTCCTCAGTAATTGGTACTACAGGCACACATCACCATGCTCAGCTAAGTTTTGCATTTTTAGTAGAGACAGGGTTTCACCATGCTGATCAGGCTGGCCTCAAACTCCTGACCTTGTGATCCTCCCGCCTTGGCTTCTCAAGTGCTGGGACTACAGGCGTGAGCCACCGCTTCCGGCCCTTTTTTATTTTTCATTTTTGAGACCAAGTCTCAACTCTGTCGTCCAGGCTAGATCACGATGGTGCAATCTCAGCTCACTGCAACTTCCACCTCCTGGGTTCAATCGATTCTCATGCCTCAGCTTCCCAAGTAGCTGGGACTACAGATGTGCACTAGCACAACTGACTAATTTTTGTATTTTTAGTAGGGATGGGATTTTACCACATTGAACAGGCAGGTCTCAAACTCCTGACCTCAGATGATCCACCACCTTTGGCCTCCCAAAATGCTGGGATTACAGGTGTGAACCACTGTGGCCGGCCTAGTTGAATGCTTTGATAGACCAATTTTCTGACTTCAGCTTTATGACAGTTTGCTCTACTGGATGCTCACTTATTTATTCTGTGAGCTCTGCAAACCTCTCATCTGCAGCTTGTAAGTTACAATATTTAGCTAGTTAGAACCATATCAAGTAACTATTTTCTTCTGGAAATTCCAAGTATGAGACTATCAATTTTTCAAGAATTACTTCCAACAAAGGGAAGGATCCCTCAATAGTAATTCCAGCTTCCATAGCTATTAGCCTTGTGTTGCATTTCCTTATCAAGTTAAGAGACCATCACACATTTTCTATAGAGAAATTGCTCATAACAGTCTATATTTTTAAGAAATTCATTGTCTCCTTACCATTCTCCACCTACTACCTGTCCCCAACTACAATGCCACATGTTTTTTTTTAAAAAAAAGCTGCATGGTATCATCCAATCCAATTCTAGGATCAGATTTCTGTTTTAGTTGTTGCCTAAAGAAAACCTCCCAAACTAGTGACTTAAAACAACAGTGATTTACAATTTCTCAACTTGGTAGTGTGACTCGTGGCGCCTCCCCTGAGCTTGAAGATTCAAGTTGCAGTTGCTGACTCAGTTCTCCTTGAGCAGGCCTCTTATTCTAGAAGTCCAGTAGCTTAGGCCTGCTGCCGTGCAGGACTCCAGGGTTCCCTGGCTTGCAAAGTGACCAAGGAGAAAATTCTACATCGGTGAGTAACTGCGTAATGGGTCACAGTAGGAAATCGATGGGGCAGATCCTTAAAATGCTGTGGTAGAAAGTCACTTCGCACATAGCCTACCTAGATACAAAAGTGATTTCCAGTAACTGAAGCAAGGCTAAGTACCTGAAACATAGCAGTCAGACCAGGAAGAGAGAAAAACAGGCAAACAAAACAAAAACAACCGCTTGCCCAGCTTTGGTCTCTCTGCAGGTAGAGGAGCACTCTACAGTGGTTAAAAGGCTGGAGAAATGCTCCATGAACCAAAGTTATTTGACCAGATAATTTTCCTCCACATTTATTCTCAGACCAAGTTTCACCACAGTACCATGACAGTGCTAGGGAAGGAGGGGGACACAGAATGGAATCTGTAGCAGAATGGGACTGAGACTGAGAATGTGGCTGTGAACAGCAGCCCCAGATGCTCACACCTCACATTTCTGGGCTTGTATTTCTCCTTCCTAGATAGAAGAGTGCTAGAAGGCAATTGTGGCTGAGGTCAGGAGTTTGAGGCCAACCTGATCAACATAGCAAAACGCCGTCTGCACTAAAAATACAAAAATTAGCCGGGCGCGGTGGTGGGCGCCTGTAATCTCAGGAAACCGAGGTTGTAGTGAGCTGAGATGGCGCCATTGCTCTCCAGCTTGGGAAACAGAGAAAGTCTCTCTCAAAAAAAAAAAAAAAAAAAGAAGAAGAAGAGAGTAATGGTGACAAATGAGTGCCAAAGGAAAATCAGCAGAAAAACCACAATCTTATCAATTACTGTATTAATTAATAATTAGATAAAATAATAATGAAGTAAATTTTTACAGAAACAATTTAGAAAAACTAAAACCAATAAAGGATTCCTGGAGAAATAAAAGAGAAAATTTTCTTTCAGAAAATAATTATCATAAAACTTTAAATTTAACAGATGCTAATCTTTAAAAATAAGATAAAGTAGGTCCACCTCAACTAAGTCTAATCAGAAATATAGGGAAATATACTAAACACTGAATGAGAAAGAAAATATAAGGAAATATAAAGAGGGCATTAAAATTTAAGAGATTGTTATGCAGAAGTATTTGCCAATAAATTTAAAAACCGACCATTTTCTGGGCAATTAATTTAGTTAAATTAGAAACAAGATGAATAAGCTTGATTAGAGCAGTAACCATGGAAATGTATAAGACGTGTTGACAACTTCACTGTAAAAATGCTCCATGTACATTTCATAGCTAAAGTCCATCAAGCAGACACACCAAGAATAAAAGTGCTGACCAATGCTCTCCATTAATGTAGAAACAAGAAGACTAAATGCAATCCTGGCATGTGATTCCCAGTATACATTAGGGATTAATGCAGCAGAGCTGGCTGAGTGGGCAGAGCAGCTCAAGAGTGGACAGCTGCATGGTTCGAAGATATCAGTCGAGAGACCGATCATTGGCATGTACCCCTCTCCTGTGAAAATCAAAGTTGGCGTAAGTCTGGCCCCTTTTGCTGATGGAAAGTGGATGCCAGGAGCAAGTGGGAGGATGCTTTTCCTTTTTGATGCCCAGAAAAGAGAGGAGGGTTCGCTTTATAACTCTCAGCTGTGATTCAATAACTTACTTAGTTTCTAGCAGCTTTCCTCACTTTTGTTTGGCCAGAATTCGGTCATATGTCCACTTCTGACCTAATACTTCATGGAATACGTGAAACTCTCCTTTGTCCCACTAGAGTCACACCTGCATGAGATCATTGTGTTTGGGATGTCAATTAAGTAATAAAATCGGGTTTCCTTACAAAGAGAAGAAGCAAGTTTGATACTCAGTGGGCAAGTATCAACATTGGGCTTTTTTTTTTTTTTTTTTTTGTAGTGGTGGTGTTGTTTTAGCTGCCTGAATCCTGGTCCCAGCTGTTCTCTCTCTGAGCTTTGATCAACCATTACCTTGAAAAGAGCTCCCACAAGTACAACAGAAGTCATCAAACAAGACCAGTGTTACAGATCATGTTATGTGGTGGAGAGGAACCGGAGTGGAGCAAAATTCAAGCCCAGTGGAACCGGATACCTGAGACGAACTTCCTGAAACGTCTTTGAAAATTACCCGACAACGGAGAGTGCTCATCTAAGACGTTTCACGGCACCACGTGCCTCTGTTATTTTGATATCTCTCTTTTTTATGCTCAAATCCGTTGTAGAAAATTCAGCTACTTCAAGTTCCCTTTGTGTCTCCTTCTTCTTTCAGAACAGAGTTGTATAAGGAAGTGTTGTTAAATACCTACCGGTGAGGACAGATGACGCTATTCCCCCAAGAGGCTTGGCAGAGATGGCTAAGAATTTGTGCTGCTGTTTTGTTTGTTTGTTAGCACATAAAATACGTACCTCAAAAAGAAAACTGCAAAGAAGGACGTGGACACGTCAACAGCGGTTAATGTGTAGGGGTGGAATTAGCAGTCGTATTAATTTTCTTCTTTGAGTGCTTCTGCATATAGTAGGTATGAAACTCTGTCGACAAGTTGGATGTGGAAAATATAATTTAAATTTTCTAAGATTAAACTTAATGTACATTTATTCTGAGAGACAGTCTCACTCTGTCACCAAGGCTGGAGTCTGGTGGTGCAATCTCTGCTCATGGCAACCTCCGCCTTCTGAGTTCAAGTGATCCTCCTGCCTCAGCCTCCCAACTAGCTGGATTTACATGCCACCAATCCCAGCTAATTTTTCTATTTTTAGTAGAAATAGAGTTTCACCAGGTTAACCAGACTGGTCTCGAACTCCTGACCTCAAGTGATCTGTCCACCTCGGTCTCCAAAAGTGCTGGGATTACAAGTGTGAGCCACGGCACCCAGCCTTAATTTACATTTTAAATACTCACTTCTCCAGAGGAGTTATAAATTTATTCTTTAGTAAAGAAAAGAGTCCCTTCAACCACATCCCATTATGGAAGATTTTATCTAAATTCCAGAATATTATTGAGGGAGACCAAAACTCTTCCTCAACTGTATACGTCAACACAAGCACCTGACGTTTGGTCACGTGCCTGTGGTCCTGTCGGTTCTTTGAAACTCATTCTGGACCCTTCCAGGTGCAGCTTGTGCTCACCTGCTCCTGTGCTCATCTGAAGAGCTAGAAGGAGAATTATGCTGAGAATTCCAGGAGATCACCTCTGGATAGAGTCGCTAAGCAGCTCCTTTCCTATAACTGGGGTCTCTTATCCTGGATACAGATTTGCCTGAGGAACAAAGAGTAGGTCCTTTAGCTGTGACATCCAACAGACCCATTCCATTTGCTTAGTTATCTCTTCCTCTTCTGGGCCTGAAGTGTTAATTTCTCATTATTATTTTCTCACTAGTAAGCGAAGATAGTCTCAAATACTCAGTCTGTGCTATTTAATCTGTAAGGCTGTACACATTATGGAAAATAAAAGCTGGGCCGAGATCTCAGGATGATGTACCTCCTACCTGCTGTATATTGCACCTCCCTGGGCGAAGTAAGGAAATGGGAACCTGTCCCCGATAAGCTACAGATTATCTACAGAAGTGGTTGTATTTGTAATGCCATTTGTAGAAAGTTAGATGTAAACAGAGTGTGAAAAATGTGACCCAATGAGGAACAGTGGGAGTCTGTAAGGCATATCAGCTTTCCCTCAGAACTAAGCTTCCTGGGTCCTGGGATGGGGAGAAGAGATATTTTAAAGTTTTTTTTTGAAATAAATACGTTATGCAAAATCATCTGCTTTTTCTGTCGGTATGCATTAGGCCAATTCCTATGGGCCAGTTGCTCTCTCTTACTTCTCTAATCATTAGTAGTTCTTCGTTTTTAATTAATTGTATTCTCCTAAGAAATATGTTGAGTGTCCCTTCACAATGCAACTTCAACTTAATTTAGTCTGTCCCTGAAATCCAGTGTTCATTTTCTGCCAGATTAATGACCCTGAAACAGTTAACCATTTTTAATATCACTGACAGTTTCCATGACCCTAAGAAAGAGTTCTATTAAATAGATAATTAGACTTAAATATTGTCACCCTGATTTTAAAGCCTTCTACACAACCCTGTCTTATGTCAAAATACGTCTTGCTTCAAGACAAATTTATTTGAGTGACGTTAGGAAGATTTGCTAGAAGGAAAAATAAAAGAAAGTGCTCACCTTTGGGTGGATTAGAAAGACGCACAAAGGAGAAGCTACTTAGTTGCAACTTAAAGGTTGTGACTTGTTGACGACGCGAATGTGACTACAGGCTGCGAAATACCTTAGCAAAGGCATGGGCCGGGAAAGGAGTCAGGAGCGGGCATCTGCTCGCCATTGGCTACTAGGAAGGCTCTGCAGAGGAAGGTTTGGTGGATAGCTTCATCCCTGATTCTGCCAAGTGCCCACTCCAGCAGGTGTTCTGAAATTCCATTGTCAAGAGCAGCAGAGACTCATCTGAACCTAACTGACTCGCTTCTGGAGAGGTAGTTTACCATTGTGGCTGAGATCCAGGGTTCAGGAGTTGGAACCCTGAGGCTCTTATGCCCTAGTCTGTCAACTGCTAGCCATCACCTTGGATAAGATTCCTAACAATGTACCTCAGCTTCTACATCTGGAGAGGAGGGTACTAACAGTGCCTGCTTCCTAAGATTGTTGTGATGGGTAAGGACGTTCTATGCACAAAGCCCTCAAAGCAGTGCCCAGCTTATTATTCAGTAAGTGTATCAGTCTGTTCCTTCACTGCTATAAAAAAATACCTGAAACTGGATAATTTATAAAGAAAAGAAGTTTAATAGGTTTGCAGTTCCATAGGGCTGTGCAGGAAGCATGCCTAGGAGGCCTCAGGAAATTTACAACCATGGCAGAAGGTGAAGGGGAAGGAGGGATATCTTCACATGTCCGGAGCAGCAGAAAGAACATGAAGGCGGAAGTGCCACGAACTTTTAAACAACCAGATCTCATGAAAACTCACAATTCTGAGACCAGGGAAAGCCTGCCCCTGTGATTCAATCACCTACCACCACGCCCCTTCTCCGACACTGGGGATTACAATTTGACATGAAATTTGATTAGGGACACAAATGCAAACCATATCAATAGGTATTAGCTATGATAATGGAATTTTCATCTCCCCTACCGACTATAATGACCCTCAGGATAAAGCCTATGTAGTTACGTTTTCTTTAGCCTAATGCATTACATAAGTGAGGAATATAATACATGTTTAAGAAATACATCCTTTTCTTCTATATAACATAGCAATGCAAGTGAAAGCAAAATGCATCATAGAGGAGAATATGGCATTTGTCCAAGTTGGCTCTGATTATTTTTTAGGATCCAGATCTAAAACAGAATAAAGACTCATATGGAAAGAAAAGAAGGGTCTGTGAAAAGAAATAGCTCCTAGATGATCTTGCAACTCGATGAGATAGGCACTTCAACTGTATTTGGCTCCCGCTGAACTACCTTCCCTTAAGAAGATACTTAAGAAGCTAAATTTAAGCACAAGTTAAATCAGAAACTGGAGAGCCACCTACTGAAGTGTTTTCATATCACTTGACTTCCCTAAAGATATTCAGCAACTTTATGGCTATGGATACCCTGACGGAAAATTCAAAGCTGAACTCTAACTTGAGGTGAATAAAGATAAGGAGGTCATTCCCCCTGTATACAGAATGATGGGGATTCCAATCTCAGGGCTGATATTACTGACTCTGATTTTCTCCTGATGTAGATGCCTCAGAGATAGCTGTGATGTTAGGAGGTTAAAAAAAAAAAATGGGACATTCAAGAAAGAAATGTTATCTGTTAGTACTGTGAGGCTAAGAAATATTTATGTTCTGTAAATGAAATAAGCAAAGGCTACAGTATGGTCTGTAAATCAAAATCAGCAAAGCAGTCTGAAGGGACCAGACAGGCTCTCATTCTCTTTGTAATGTTCATGAGCGCGCGTGTGTGTGTGCGTGTGTGTGTGTGTGTGTGTGTGTGTGTGTGTGTGTAGACTCTGTTGGCTTGGGCTGGGAGCAATTGTATGTCTACCCTTTGGAGCAAGGGTGTGGGCATGGCAGAGTTCTTAAGAATGCCCCAGGAAGGGTGTAGACCCTAGTTCACCTTTCTCACCATCTCCAGTAGGACACAGACGCACATCAAAATCGAAAAAGTTCACTTGCAGTTGGAGAAACCTTTGAATGTCAATGCTGCTATTAATTCCTTTCTGGTGTTCCAGGAAGCCTGCTGAGTAAGTGAGGTCCTTAGCAAAGCAATAAGAAGGGTTTTCTCCAGTCCAAAAAAGCCATTAGGCTGCCGCAGAGAACCTAAACTTCTTTTATTTTCACTATGCTCTAACTTAAAATTGAGTAAAATGCCTGTCATGCTGTAGGATTTCAGCCCATCAGCTTCAAAGCAAATGGTGCAACATTAGCATAAACTCTGTACATTTTCTAGAGAGAACTTAATTTTCCACACTTAATCCTCAAACGCAACTGTTGCTTGTTCTGGTGACAATTTTAATCAGTTATTCCCAGTTTTTTTGCGAGGAGAATGAAGGACCTTTTGTGGATAGAGAGTATTTACAGATTTGGTTAGCGGATGTACTCATGAAAGCATTTCTGATCATGACACTGGCAGAAAGTTCCATGGAGGGGCAAAAGTATACATGTATCAGCTATTTACCACTGTGTACCAAACTACCCCAGAATACTGCTCAGTTTCTGTGGGTCAGGAATTTGAGAGCAGATTGGCTGGGTGGCTCTGACTTACTATCTCTCGTGAGGTTGCAATGACGATGTTGTCTGGAGCCAGGGGTCATTTGAAGGTTTGACTGGGGCTGGAGCATCCACTTCTAACATAGTTTTTCCATAAGCCTGGAAAGTTAATGTTAGTACTTTGCAGGAAGCCTTAGTCCCTGCTAATGAGCGTCTCCAAAGGGCCACTTTACGGCTCCCAGAGGAAAAACTAGAAGCTGTGATATCTGTGATCATGCAACCTTGTGTGGCTGTCAGCTTTTAAAATGGCTCCCAATCATCATCACCTGCTGGTATTTACCTCTGATGTCATCTCTTTGTGTGTGAGCTAGACCTTGTGACTTGCTTTAGTGGCTAGACTAGAGTAGTGGGATGCCACCTCTTAGGTCAGGTTATAAAATAGTCTTGTGTCCTGCTTACATTTTACATACGTTCTCTCTCTCTCTCTCTCTCTCTCTCTCTCTCTCTCTCTCTCTCTCTCACTTCCTCCTTCTTTTTTTCCTTCTCTTTTGCTCTGCTTCTCCTTCTTCCTTCTACCTTTCCCTGCTACCCCTCCATCTCCTTCCCCTTGCTTGTTTTGATAAAACACACGCCACGTTGTTAACTGCCCCATGGAGAGCACAGCAGAACACGGAACTGTGAGATGCCTTAGACCAACAGAGAGAAACTGGGGCCCAAACCCAACAGCATGTCAGATACTGAAAACTATCAGCAAATCCTAGGTGAGCTTAGAAATGAACCCTCCCAGCTCCGTCAAGCCTTAACTCGACATCAGTCTTTTGAAGGACTCACAGCCATAAGAACTAGTTAAGACACTCTTGATTCCTGACCCACAAAAACAGGGAGATAATGTGTATTTGTGATGTGAAAATAGACAACAGTACTACTTGAACATTCATTTTTGCTATGTCCCGTAACTTACATAGGCCAGCTCTCTTCACTGTGGGAGAGGAACACACAGGCATGAATGGCAGGCAGGCAGCGAGAGTCTGGGAACAGGGTAGGGCCTGCCTGCTACAATACACACCATGTCTTCTCACTGATCCCCTCTAAGGGAAAACCATGAAAGGAAAAGGTGACTGTGGTTTTCTTCCATCCAAAGATGATAGGGCAAGACACTACAGGGCCTAGCTCCCTTTTCAGTTACCTAGAGGGAAAAATACACCATAATTCTGGGCTGGTTTATAACCCACTTGCATGTCAAGGAAGGAAAGAACAATTTCAGTGAGGTTCTGGGGCTCACTCTGTAGAGGTCAACAAGCAGCAAGACTAGGGCGGATGTTTCCAGAGCTCTCCGGGAGAACACACGTCATTTACTCCAGTGAAGTGATGGTGGAAAACCATTAGCAGCTTCTTGAGAGCTAAGGGAACCCCATGAGCTGCCGTCGCTAAGGGGCAGTCAGAACTGAGCTTTGGTGAGATTGCAAAGACAGAGGACCATGCCTACTAATGCCAGGAGGAACTTGAATGTATGCAGGCTTTCCTACACAGGGTTCCTGTTAAGTATTCCTTTGTCATGAAACATAAAGCTTTAATAGTTGTTAACTTTTCATTTGAACTCCACAAGATCTATTATTTATGATCTGATCTCCCCTCCCAGCTTACTCTTTTCCTTCCGTTGTTCCTATCTCACTTCAATGCCATATTTCTATTGCTGTTTCTGCCCTTGGAAGCAATCTATAGTTACTTCTCTGTCGTCAATGCCATTACCTGCAGAGTAGATTCAGATGCTGACTGGTATCACCGCCTCTTCTGCCACCATCCTGCCGTAGCCACCCTCCGCGTTCCCTTGGACGACTGTGATCAACCTCGGAACTGGTTTCTCTATGTCTACCCCAGTGGCTCCACAGTGTATCCTCAAAAGTGCATGAGTAATCCTTGTAAAATATTCTGTATCATATCAGTTTGCAGACCACACCTCCTTCACGGCTCCCATCCATCACACTCAGGGTAATCCCGAAAGCCCTTCAGTGACTGCAAGAACTCACAGTCCGGCCCTCTAATACCTCTCCGAGTTCAATCAATTACATTCACCTCCTTGCTTTTCCTACAGAACACTAATTATGCTCTCATCTCAGGGCCTTGATCTCACACTTGTATGTCCTCTGGCAGACACACTTCCCTCACCTCCTACTGGCCATTACATAAATGTTTCTGTGAAATTTTACCTCCCGACTCCTCATTCCCTTTACCAATTTTATTTATACCATGTGATTTACAATATGCTTTTTCTTATTTGTTTCTTTTCTCTTCCACGCACTGCAATGTAAACTACATAAAAACAGTTTTGTCTGTTTTGCTTGACTGATGTATATCTTATTTGAATAGAATAGACACAATTTCAGGTATTGATTTCAGGTATTGCATCTGGATGCTTGAATTTAAGCATCACCTTAGCAGTGTTGATGAGACAACCAATTTATATATACATGTATGTATATGTATAAATTTATTAGACATACATATCTATATAGGTATAGGTATAAAATTTATACTGAATTTATACATACTAAATAGGTATATATAAATTTATACATATTAAATAGGTATATATAAATTTATACATATTAAATAGATATATATAAATTTATACATATATGTGTAAATGCTACGTGAGGGAGGTGTTAATATAAATACTAAATGTTTTTTAATATTAATATAAATACAGTGTTTAGTATATTTTTTAGTGTTTAGTATCAATTTAGCATGAAAGAGGACTCATACTAAATTTATACATACTAAATATATATAAATTTATACATACACATAAAAATTGGTTAAATATCAACAGTGATAAGTGCGTGTGTGTGTGTGTGTGTGTGTGTGCGTGTGTATCCATAAAATGTTTATAACGTCTACTGCTGATCATCAATATTATGTTGGGCAAATAACCATGAGTTCCCTCATAGGCAGGCAGCAAAGACTCCAGCTAAGAATAGTTTATTCTTTTATATCACTCTCTCTGGGCCAAGAGTTATCACACCTGTGGGGCCTGGTCCATAAAAAGTCACTCATCTGGAATTATAGATGGCAGGAGACAGGTAAAAGAGGGCTTCTTTCATCCATTTCTGCTAGGATTACCGGTGCTTTTGTTTGAAAAGCCTAGACATCAAGTTTGGTTAATTTAAGTGGCCTCTTGCAGTTTGGGAAATAGAAGAAATCTTAGTGTGCCAGGGAGAATCAGGGGAGAAGTCTCCAGCATTAGGTGATCACCAAAGACCCTAGAACATTTGCCTCTGGATTCTACTGCAAGAGACAGGATGTTGTTAGCCCATGAGCATGTTCGGGCTTGCTGTACCCTTGGGCACATGTGGGGACAGCTAATGAAAACAGCATCAAGCCAGTTGGCCGGCCGTCAAGTTGGCTGGCAGGATGGAGGCCACCCAAGCAGCCCTTCAGGCACACCCAGCTGCGGTTTACCAGAATTGAGTCAGCCAGGACAGCAGGGAGAATGAGGGCCTGGGCAGCACCTATTTAGTGACTGCAGTAACTACAGCTTGTATGGATGTGTTTCAACAGCTGGTTCAGATGAGCATTAGCCTAGGTCATAGGGTCATGGTAAATAACAGCATGGACGGTTGTATCCTGAGCCTTCTCTCCTGCAACAGCCTGCCAAGAGTGACAAGACGATTGCGTTGGTAGGCATGACAGCTAGTGCATGGTAAGCCTGGCATCCTGAATCTCAAGGCCCGAGACATGCTAGCCCTCATCAAAATCCATGTGTCTGAAAGGAACGAAACAGGGTGAGTGAGATTTGTGTGGAGCCTGGACTCCCTTTCCGATGAGATTCCTGGTAGAGGTCTGATGAGCCACACCCCCGTGTTACTCTCTCCTGCCTTGGATAGTCCAAGCAGCACAGCCTGCCTCAATATAAGTTCCCTGGAGGGCTCATCCTGGGTATGAATCTGATGTTAGAGAAGAAACGTGTCCTGTGAAGACTGAATGAAGGGTGGACTGACACCTTTTCCAGCTGATTTAGGAAAGAATGAGCTAAAATGGAGTTTGAAGGTTCATCCTATGTTTTTCTTCTGAGTCACAACATGCTCCCTTTCATGCTTATAAGAGATTCCTAGGTAAGATATTTATGACGGGGTCTGAATACCGATGATTTTGGAAAATCACTGAAGAAGAGAAAACAGGCAAACAATCACAGCTTGGATGGTCCTTGTCATTGACTTGCTTCAGGCACAAGCTGTACCCTTACAGTTATTTGGAATGACCCCAGAGGATTTCATTTCATTTTCAAAAGAGGCTGCACTATCTCTCCCATCCTTAAAAACATGAAGGAATACAAACAACAGAGCTTGACTTTCCAAAACACTGACCTTAACTGATAAAGGCCCCCTTTTCTGACATGTGGACATTACCATTCACAAATCTAAATCTATCCCTACAGCTTACTCTCTTTCACCTAAAATCTTAAAAAAAAAATAGTAAAGTAAAATAAACTTTAAAAGAATTTGTCATTTATCAGCTCTGTATCTAGAGGGAAATAATATATGCATGTATCTTCCTGAACATGAGTTTTCAGGTGGGAAGATAACTTACCTATTATCTTTCAAGGTCATTTAGAGAGCTAAATAAAATATTAAACACTAAATTACTTTTGACCTCCAAAATATTGAGGAAGAAAACATATTGTGCTTTTATCCCCAGGGTGATAGGAACCACACATAGCTATAAGTAAGGAAGGGAAACTGGGTACCTCAGTGTGGAGGTAGACTAACAGATAGGCAGTAATTGTAGGAGTCTGGGCACGAAATGGTGAACTGTGAGCTGGGTACCAGCAATAGAAATGCGATGTAATTGTCTGATATGATAGCTGCCCTTGACTGTCAGCAAGTCTCAATTACCCAAATCCCCAGCCGTTCGTTCTCTTCAGGGTGATGTTTCTGTTAGGATGATGTTCTCCGGCATGCAAGAGGAGAGAGGCGCAGCCGTGTGACATGTGACATTTCACTCTCATCAGATGTTCCTCGTAAATGGATCACAACAGCTGCAATGCCCCGTAATGACATTAAAATGACTGCAAATCCTAAGTTGTTTCCTTCCACATTTAGGAATCTTCTCCTAGACATTTTCTGGCGATCCCACAGGGTTTTCTCATACCGCGTTTGCCTCTGTGCTCTGTCAGGCACTGGTTGAGAAGAGCCAGAGGGCTTTTCACACTAAATATAGACTTTAAAAAATCCATGGCACTTGACAAATTGGTTAAAATTGAAGTCCTGTCTACATTTTTGGGTAGAACAGTCAGCCAATTACATACTGTAACGTACACAAATGCTGCAAGACCTCGAGTTGGCATATGGAAAGAAATAACTCTCATTTCTTCTACATTTAATAACAGGATACGAAGCTGGCAAGTGAATGATGGCAAATCTGAGAGAAACCACTGACTAAGAATGGACTAACCCAGGAGACATAATGAATTGTGCGGAGAGCTTCCTCCAGGAAGGACACATGCAAAGTAATGGAAATCACTGCTATGAACTTGCTTTGTGACTTTACCTCCCCAGACAAAAGGAGAGGCTGTTCGCAAGGCTGATGCCATTGATGCCATTTATAATATCAGTACTCAGGCCTGCTGCAATTTCCCCACTTTTCCCATAGTCCCGGCATCTTCCATTTGTCATTCTTCACAATGGCTATTTCATGCCATGAATAGAAGGCACATTACAGAGAAACCCTCTCTTTCTGCTCCGCAATTGTCTTATGAGTGAAGGTTGCAGCTCTCTTACTTTTTGGTGTCAGATTTAGTTGATTAAATGTAGCATTATTTTAACAACCTGCGACAGGTTACATAGAGAGGATTTATAGAACATATCCTGGGAATCCATCCTCCATCCTTAAAAATGGTGCTTGGTGTGAGGCTATTAGTCAACAATGCAGTCGGAGTACCAGCAACAATACTTACCATGTAGGAACTTAATTTGTGATATTCTTAATGCAGCAGAATTGTTTTAGAAGATAGATTATGTTATCATGTTATTTTTATCAATGTCGCTAATGTTCTGACTTGTGTTGTTCATCTTTGGATGCCAGTATTACAGAAAATAGCCGCAAGCGAGTCCAGAAAAGGAGCTCTCTTGGGTTCTAAAAATCTCAACTTCTTGATCCTGAGAGTAACAAGTGACATGTCCTCTAGAAGATGGTACAAAGCTTTTAAGGGTGACCCCCTGCTCTTTTGCCAATGTTCTAATTAAAATGAAGGGTGATTTACAACCGAGAAATTTAAAATGATTCAGGTGGCATTTCTCATAAGGTGAAGCACTAATGACAAGAACGTCAAACAATGGATGTTGAAATACACAGTGAGATCTGTGCCTGGAGAAAAGGCTGGGCCACACCTGGTACCTTCTAGTCAGTTACATGCCCACCTCTGCAGCCAAATGCATAAACCCTGTGATTACCAAGATTAACCTTTCTCTTCATCCGAGTTACCAGCCGTTAGGTTGAAAAGAAAATTAAGAAACCCATCCTTTTGATGGCATTTGTATTTTCTTCCATTCTCCTCTCAAGTTTCTTCATTTGTCAAGAAGGCAGTCATTCCTGTCAATCCTTAAAGTTGGGGGTGGTGAACACAATGCATCCATCAAAATAGTTTCCCTTGAAACCTTAAAGACTCCTTTTGAGGTGGTTTATTTAGTATGTTCAACAGCAGATTGATTAATCAGTTTTTGTCTCTTGCCATTCTGTGATTTATGATTTGTTTTTCTAAGGCATTTTGAATTCTAGGTCTCATCAGCTAAATTATATTTTTGGAACGTAACAAAGCATTAAATTACATATTCAGAATTAACTGATCTCTCCTTTAAACGTATTACGACTCATGGTCACTTTTACTTTGTTTTGTTTTGTTTTTGAGGGGTGGGTGGCAAGAACAAAATGTAAAGAGCCAAAATGTTCACCTTCCCGAGAATCCCTTACACTAGAGGCACGCCATTTGCTTTGTATCTGAAACAGGGCAGATACCAGGGCTCCATTTGCGCAGCAGGTGGAGAGATTGTGATCGACAGGAGAGAGGCTCAGACACTGTTCTCCTCCCCTGTCATGGACTCACAGCGAGCTCTCAGAGGAAGTCCATGTGTTTGGCTGGTTATGACTCCTCACATGAAGGATATGAGGGCAGATTTACAGGCAGAGATGTTCTCTTGCAAGCCCTCAACATGCACACAGATCTGCTCTAAAGCAGAAGTCTGAGTTAATTAAGAATAAAAGACATCCGTGACTCTATAGATTGGAATTTGCCCTGTTTCTGACAGGTTCATTCCAGTACATTTGTCTGGTAATTTTGCCTAGCATGGCTCTGATGGCTCACTGTGGCCCCTTTAGTGCATTTTTTTCTTTTATTCAAGTATGTTTTAAATTTGTTCGAAATTAATTTTCTAAAATTTGGTATGGATTTTTTGAAGAAGGGTGAAAACAGATCGTTACCTTCAGCTCCGGGTTTGTTCCTCGGGTGTATCTGCCCGAGCAACATTTTGCCTTTTCTCTGTGTATTGCTCTCTCGTTTTACCTCAGGAGTTAAATATCTCAGTCATTGGAACTATCACCTTGACCCCTACGTGTCCTACATCCCATGCCACCAGAGTGGCAATTAAACTGCGGTCATCACACGGCATCGTTTACCCATTTCCCGTCCTCCCTCAGGATGATTCCTCATATAAGACCATATCATATATTAGTTGATCATATATGATTACACATGACCGATCTGATCTCAGAATTTCATTTTGAGTGTCCATATTGTGGGATACTCTCTCTTAACAATTATTATATTAGTGAGAGACTCAAGATAAAGCATACAGTACATGAAAAATGTAAGACTTTGAGGAGCGTATAAAGGGACTCCCTGCAAAGCCTGGAGTACAGAGTACACAATGATAGTGCGACAGCCTGGAACTAGCAGTGCCGAGCCGTCACCATGCCTGGGCCCAGAGAGATGATGGGACGGAGGGGCTGCTGGAATCCAGCAGGAGAGTCACTGCTATGATTAACTTTATGTGTCAACCGGGCTGGGCCATGGAACCCAGTTTTTCATCACACACCAGTCCAAATGTCACTATGAAGGTGCTGTTCAGATGAAATTCACATTTAAAGCAGTAGTTTTGGGTAAAGTAGTTTTGTAATGTGGGTGCTCCTCCTATCAGCTGAAGGCCTTAAAAGTAAAGACTGAGGCTCCCCAGGGCAGAAGAAATTCTGCCTCCACATAGCCTTCAGATGTGAGACAGCAAGATCAAATCTCCCTAGGTCACCAGCCTGCCAGCCTGCCCTGCAGATTTCAGATCTGAAAGCCCCCACATTCACATAAACCAATTCCTTACAATCAGTCTCTCTCTCTCTCTCTCTCTCTCTCTCTCTCTCTTTGTGTGTATAATCTATATAATATATACTACATTATCTATAACGTCATTATATAGTACATTATATGTTAATATATATAACGTTATAATAATACCTTTAAGTTATATAAAAACAATGATATATTATATAAAATACAGACATATATATTATCAACTATTTAATATATATAATTTAATGTGATATAGTATATACTTTTATATTTTATTACATTGTATATAGCATATAATACATATATGGTGTGTGTGTGTGTGTATATATACACATATGTGTATGTATATATATATATATACTTGCAGTGTATGTGTGTATAACTATTTCTTCTGTCTTTCTGGAGCACACTGACTAATACAGTCCTCAATGAATCTTCCTTAAGCAGAGCAGTGACTTTTGGTCAAGGGACTCCATGCAGGTAGCCCAGGTGAAGGGACTCAGGTAACTTCCTGAGGGAGAAAGCCAGGCTTATGGTTACTCTGGCCTCTCTCTACTGCCTCCTTAAATTCCTGGTAGAGCTTGCCATTGGCTAAACTCGATGAGTGAGACAGTCAACCCTCAGTTCATTCACCCCAGCTTCCCAGGGTGACCAGGGGAGAAAGGGAAAAAAGAATTTACGGGGAAGTCTATGGTGGGGGTGACATTATCACTTGTTCTCTACCCTTCACTTGCTCAGCTCTCAACGTCACTAGTAGGCTGGACACACGTGGTCTTCCTTTATTTCCTATGGGAAAGCAACATTTTAGAAGCAAGTGCCTTCTGCGCCTCGTGCCAGAATTTGCCATATGCACTGAACTGGTGCATCCTTAATAATATTAACACAACCCTAACAACACCAGTGAGGGTATGTTCAGTTCCCTTACCACTAACTTGGCTTATTTCTCTATTTATTTACAACTTGTATAGGAAAAAGGAGTCCTGTTAGTAATGATAATAATAAAGGCAGAAATGAGATATTGGTCATTTTGTTCTACTAATTACCATTCAAGTGTTGTTTATGTAATTATTCTACAATTGTATGTGTTCACCGTATTTCCATTTTACTTATGGCAACTTGAAACTTGCAGTGTGATGGTGATTTCCCTTGAATATTAATTAGAATCCATCACTTTCTAATTCCAAAGTCAAGCTTTTCCCAATAATATAGCACTCTCTTAGCTTGCAACACAAAAATAAAATCAAGGAAATAAAATAAATTGTATGTAGAAATTGTAGCATTGACTGGGATTCCTAAATTGAATCCAGTACGTTCTACTATCAATATAGTTTGGCTCTGTGTCCCCACCCAAAACTCATCTTATGGTTCCCATAATTCCCATATGTTGTGGGAGGGACCTGGTTGGAGATAACTGAATCATGCGGGTGAGTCTTTCTAGTGCTGTTCTCTTGGTAAGTCTCATGAGATCTGATTGTTTTAAAAAATGGGAGTTTCCCTGAACAAGTTTTCTTTTCTCTTGTTTGTCGCCACGTGAGACGTGTCTTTCACCTTCTGCCATGATTGTGAGGCCTTCCCAGCCATGTGGAAACTTAAGTCCAATAAACCTCTTTCTTTTGTGGATTGCCCAGGCTTGGGAATGATTTGTCAGCAGCGTGAAAACAAACTAATACAAATATGTCCCTTTGCAGACAAATTATACAAAAAATCTGAACTATATTTTCCATGGAGGCTACAGGAGCAGCATCAGATAAGCTTAGCATTGAAGACAGAACTAGGTCTATGCTGTGTTCATATTATATCTAAATTCCAGTGGAATAATCATGACTCATTTCTTATCTTCATATACAGATTTTCCAGAAGGAAAATAGTGATATCTCAGAAACATGTGGAAACTGAGGAGACATGCTGAACTCACTGCAAACTGACAACACAAGACTGATATTACCTAGCTTTACATGCCTCTCCAACTCCTACTTTCCTTACCCAGGGTAAAGCATGCCTCACAATCATGATGCAAGGTGAAAAGCACGTCTCACATGGCAGCAAACAAGAGAAGACAGAGCTTGTGCAGGGAAACTCTTGTTTGTAAAACTATCAGATCTCGTGACACATATGCAGTACCATGAGAACAGCACAAGAAAAATCCATCCCCATGATTCATTATCTCTGTGGTAAGGTAATTGAAAACAACTATGCTACAGCTTGGATGAATTTCTGATCATGTCTTTAAACTGATTTCCATGAATGTTTTGACCAAATCCCCAAGATGGTGGGTGGTGTTGTTCAGATGGAAATGCTGTGAGATAAGGGACCCAGGAAGGACATCTTTGGAAGAAGCCCAGTCCTCTGCAGAACGGACAGATTTAGGAGAAATAGGCACAAGATGTCTCAAAACAATCTCAATTTTAGGTAAATGAAAAACAGCTTTTTGATATCAGTATGTTTAATGCAATATTTAACTGAAAAAAATTTGTTATTCATCTAAAATTCAAATGTAACAAGCATCTTGTATTTTCTCTGGTGACTCCAGTTCTGTGGCAATGACAAAATGATAATCTCTCTTGAAATGAAAATAATCATCAGCCTGTTAGAGGGCAGCTTTGGCTTCCAGAGATCTGTGATGCAACAATGACTCACGAGTCAGAATAAGGCCTTGGCCCCAATCTGTCTAACTATGGGTCCCAGTTGGAACATGGGTTCTTACTGTGGCGGTTTCCTCAGTCCCAGATTGCAGAATTCGCACATCACCTCTCTGGCCCTGGGGGTGAAGGTTGTTGTGATAAGGAGAGCAAAATGGAAGCCCTCTGACACATCAAAAGAAGCAACCAAAAGTGAAACTACATCCCTGGAGAATGTCCAGAAATACGTGTTGCATTAAAGACTCCTTCCTACCACATCCTCATTTACCAGATTAGCCACTATAAGCCTGAGGTGTGTGGTGAAGGATGACTGTGGATGGTCATAAACTGAACCAGGGGCTGATGATCAGGAAGGCTGAATTATTGAATATGTTTACTGGAGAAAGCAACACTCTGCCCCCACCATGCACTCACACACATGGCCGGGCTATTGGCCTAGAAATTCTTAGGAAGACAATACAGAAGCAACTTTCAGTCATATAGCAGGGACACAAAGTAGCTTCACTGTCTTGCTTCAAGACTTGTGACCACTATCCTGTTAGTTCCTGAAATACAACTCAGAGGGACTTTGGTTAGCTTCACATCCCATATCATTTATTTCTGGTTTGTTATATTGCAGATATTATTCTACCTTGATCCGGCGAATAGGAAGCAGTAAGCATCAGGTACTGTGGTAAGCCAGGCGAAGGTGTGAGATAAACCCCACAAAATGTTAGGGTTGTGATACCGTGACGTTTCTTGAGTGACAGTGTATTAGGATATCTATTCTAACCATATGGGAGGCGGGTGACTTTACCTTGCATCCTCCTCAAAATACAAAGTTGCAGCAAACTTGGGGAGGTTTGGGATGTGTTTCTCCCACTCACTTGCCCTGGGAAGCAATAGCCTGGTGGTTTTGAATGGGGAAAGGAACAGCATCAAAGAACTTCTGGGCAAGTCCAGGAAGCTGCGCAAAGTGTTCTGGGACTTAGGAGCTGGGACCTACAGGACCATTCGTGTTAGCGGTGTCTGGAGCAGACACAAATGCTGTTTGGAGTCTCTGAAAAATGGCAGCCGGAGAAAGTGCAGAGCACAGGGGTTATGAAGTCAGGCTCTGACGTCCTAGGGTGCCAGCAATTCTCTAATGGAAAACCAGCTCCTGACTTGCAGCTGGGCCGTGGGAGAGACTGATCATGGACACCAAAACGCTGTAGGACCCAGACTGTCCCCCATACAGTGGGTGCGGCTAAAGCACCAAACTGCATAGGTGGATGTTCAGAGCAGTGCGCCCTATGACATCATATTTAAAAGGCAGGCATGTGAGCGCAGCTCCAGGCAGGTCCTGAAGGAGGAAAACCTGCATGAGGAGGCGGGAAGCACTCCAGTGACCTGCTTCTCTGCGTTGCCACAGCATGGGGCACCCACTCTGTGTCCTCAAAGGAATTCCCTACAGCAGGCACCCAGAGAGGAAAGGCCACGGAGCTGTTTCCCCATGCTGGAAGGCAGCCGGGCCAGCAGCCCCTGCTTTCAACCTCACCCCATGGAAGAAGGAAGTCTGCTCAGCGGGCAGGATTTGGGGCCACAAATTCAGTTGTTCACTTTTTGTGGAAGGATATGTTAATTGACATCAATAACCAGAGGAAGATTGAATTGTGGTTTAAGCTAAGTTTTAAATCTAGTGAAAACACCTCCTAGTACTTCCTTCCCTAATCATAATTTTAATAGAAAACTGCAGCCGTCTAAAAATTATGCATCTAAAGGGACTCAGCAAGTGTTTAACTTTGGACCCAGAACTTAGCTTTGTCTGAGAGGAAAATTCCCCTACATGCTATCGCCTTTCTTCAGGAAAAGCACTGGACTCTTTGCTGTTTTCTTTTAACATTGATAAGTATGCAAAGTGGCAGTAGGTTTCGTTGGGATGGCCTCTTTCTCTAACATATTCAAGACCAGTTAGTTTCTGTCTCTTCAAGGTATATATTTCTGGCATCCAAGTTATGAGCTATTAACAAAGCATAATGACTTCCTTGGGAGACAGAGGGTTGTGTTGCAGGACTCTTACTACAGATCCGTACAGGGAATCTACGGATTTACCGTGAAACATTCTAGGGCAAAGACATCTACACACTAAGGAATGCTTCTCAAAACTACGTGATTAAGTAACCCAGAAATAAGTAGAAACCCTCCCGTGTCCTGTGGACAGGGTATGGGAATCCTGACTTAGTATTTCCTTCCTTGCAGTAACTACATGATGGAGTTTGAGTTTGGCTGGACAGTCAACACCAGACTATTTAGCCTGGGCAGAAGAGAATTTTAAACTTTGAAGTGTAAACAAGGTAAATATTGCCTTCTGGATCTATGTCCAAAGGAAATAATATCAGTCTGTTGAAGTAATATTTGAACTCCTATGTTTCTTGAAGCATTATTCACAAAAGCCAAGACATGGAATTGATCTAAGTGTCCATCAGTGGATGAATGGGTCAAAAAAATGTGGACCAGTGGAATATGATTCTACCTTATAAAAGAAGGAAATCCTGTCATTTGAGACAGCATGGATGCATGCGGAGGACATCAGGTTAAGTGAAATAAGCCAGAACAGAAAGACACATCTTGCATGATCTCACTCATGTGGAATCTAAAGAGTTGAACTTGCAGGATCAGAAAGTAGAATAGTGGTTCCCAGGAACAGGGGGTTACCAGGGATATGGGTTAGGGAGATGTTAGCCGACATAAAGAGTTTCAGTTAGATAGAAAGTTCTGGAGCTCTACTGAAGAGTTCAGTAACTACAATTAATAGTGTATTGTTTCCTGTACAATTGCCAAGACAGTAGGTAGGAAAAGTTTGCACCACACCAAAATAAGAAGGTGAGGTGACGTATGTATTTATTAGTCAGATTGAGTCACTTTACATGTACCTATATCAAGACATTTGGTCATAAGTTGCATAGGTGGTTAAGTCGATCAATACCTGTACTGACAGCTTGATGGATAAAATAAAACTGCACTTCTATTCTTTGCCTCCTTTATCTTTCCTGAGTTATTTTCTGAAATTAGATACTCCCTCAGTGAAATAGATCTCAATTCCTGTTGATATTTGATGATTCCAAAATTTGCAACGTCTCTCTTCTGCACATATCCATTGTCTGAGTCTGCTTGGTGTTGCTGTAACAGAATATCTGAGACTGGGTAATTTATACAGCAAAAGGTGGCTGGGCATAGTGGCTCATGACTGTAATCCCAGCACTTTGGGAGGCTGTGACAGTCGGATCACCTGAGGGCAGGAGTTCGAGACCAGCCTGGCCAACATGGTGAAACCCTGTCTCTACAAAAAATACAAAAATTAGCCAGGCATGTTGGTGGGCACCGTAATCCCACATACTTGGGAGGCTGAGGCGAAACAGTTGTTTGAATCTGGGAGGTGGAGGTCACAGTGAGCCGAGACTGCACCACTGCATTCCAGCCTGGGCGACAGAGCAAGACTCCATCTCAAAAAATATAAAAAATCAAAATAAAGAGGTATTTAGCTCAGGATTCTACAGGTAGGCCACCAGCATCTGCTCAGCCTCTCGTGAGGACCACAGGCTGCTTCCATGCACTGCAAAGAGTGGAAGAACTGACACCTGAAGAGCAAAGAGATTACATGGCAAGAGGAAAAGCAAGAGAGAAAAGCTGAGAAGCCCAGATTCCTTTTAACAGCCCACTCTTGCTGGAATTAACCCATCCCAGCAACAGTGTGAACTCATGCACCCCCAGGGGAAGACAATCTATTCGGGAGGATTCCTCCTCCGTAAACCAAACACCTCCTACTGGACCACACTTCTCAACACTGCCACATTGGGATAAAACCTCAACATGAGTTTTGATGTGACAAACCACGTATAAACCGCAGCATTCATTCATGGAAAATATTTACGACAGACCTATATACACTAACAGCTATGTTTTAGGAATACAGAGTAAGCACAATCAGGAGAAAACACTGCCTTCGTGGGATTTGCATTTCAGTGGGGAAGATTCTGATAAAAATAAAATAGGCAATTGCATTAAATATTAACAAGACATTTTGTTAGGAAAGGTATACAATAGAGATTTGGACTGACGAATGTCGAGGAATATTTAACTATAATTAGAACATCAGTGTGGCCCCGCTCAGAGTGTGACATTTTGTCAGCAACGCAATGAAGCATGTGTGGTTACTGGGATTTTTCAATCCCAGTATCTTGGCTTTGAGACTCCTCCAGGGAGAGTGACAGCCCTACCTGGTGTCCTTGAGGCAGAACAAGGACACAGGTGTGCCTGAAGAAGGGTGAGGAGGACAGAGGGAGGATAAGACAGGGACAACAAGGGCAGGTCACATCAGGCCTCCTTGGCTTTTACTCGGAGTGACATGTGGAGCTATTGGGTCCTGCTGCACAGAAGACCAACAAGCTCTGACACATTTTCAAAAGAACATTCTGGTTCCTAGGTGAAGAAAAGACTACATGGTCAGGTTGGAATGCAGGATCCCAGTTAAATGGCTCTTGCAATTATCAATCAAAGGAATGATCATGGCTAGTGGCCCTGGATATCATTGGATAGAATTTGTGCTCAGAAGCATAGGGAAGATGATAGTGTTTCTTATGCTCACCTGCAGTCATTGACGAATAGATATTGGTGTGTGCAGCCATGGAACACTCGTGTTTGGGCTCTCAGTTGTGTAACGCTGGGCTCTGATACTATCTACACATGCTCCACCAGACAACCACAACCCCACACAGTCCCCAGCTCTCTCTATGCTCTGTATAATTTATGGGCCCTAAATAACAGTCAGCACTTTGCTAGTCCCAGTTCTTGCAGCTTTAAATAACAAGTTTCTAAGTAAATATAGATAAAAACATTAACTTACATATCAGTTATGGTAGGCTCCTCCATACAGTCTGAGTTAGTTCAGTTTTGTCATTTGATAGATTTAATGGCATGCATTTTCCTTTTAGCTTGATACATAAACATATTTCACAAATAATTGCACCCATTTTTCAAATCCCAATATGTTGGATTAGATTCTTTTTCTAATTTTGTCCATCATAAAAGCAACTATTTCTTTATAGAATTTGCCTAGTTAAGTTCCCCATTCAATTAAGTCAGCTTGTATTTTTCATCTTTCCTAATGTCGCCATCCCTCATTACCTATCAACAGAACGTTGCATTTACTTGAAGCTTATCCCTCCATCAAATAATTAATTAAGAAGTTAATTAATAGCAGGCATATTGTTGGCCTCCGTGACACTTCATTAAATACTTCCTTCCTAAAGACACTGTCATTCATTTCAGTTGTTATTAATGGTCTTCCAACTTCAGTTCTTTTTCATGTCAAAACTCATATTTAACCCGTATTGAATTAATTTTGCAGGTGAAACTTCATTCAAATGTTATTGTGTTAATTATCGACCTAAGGCATTGTATTGCCTTCTAATAGGTGGGCTGAATTTGTTTTTGACTACCTTCAAATTCCAGACACATGAATGACAGTTCAAAATTTAACAGGCACTTTCTTTCCTAGCTATCATTATATATTTTATAATTTTTTATTTAATGTAATGAGCAAACTCCCCTTCAGTTATGACAGGTTTAGTGGAAATTCCCACTACCTTTTTGACTTTACAGAAACTTGATTACTAGGTATACCATTTCTATATACTTCTCTTTATACTAGATACATATATAATATTTTATATACATTTAAATATTGCTTATCCTGTCATTGGCTTACTATCTCTTGAAATTTGGGGCAGACTTTTGGTTATTCCCTATTGTTTCTTCTAGGAAATACATGTTTCTCCTTAATCTCTAATTCATTACCCCATTAAGACTTAAACTTGTCTACCACTCCAACTCCCCTGCTGTAGGTCATTACAGGAATGGCCCTAAATGAATCACCTCCTGCATGAGTCTGTTCTCACATTGCTATAAAGAAGTCTTTGTGACTGGGTAATTTATATTTAAAAAAGAGGTTTAATTGGCTCACGGTTCTACAGGCTGGATCGGAAGCATGACTGGGGAGATTTCAGGAAACATTCAATCACGGTGGAAGGTAAAAAGGAAGCAGGCATATTTTTATATGGTGGATGAGGAGAGAGAGAGAAGGGGGAAGTGCGGCACACTTTAAAAAAAAACAGATCTCATGAGAACTCACTCACTATCGTGAGAACAGCAAGGGGGAAATCTGCCTCCATAATCCAATCACCTCCCACCAGGCCCCTTCTCTAACACTGGGGACTATAAATTGACATGAGATTTGAGTGGGAACCCAAATCCAAACCATATTATTCTGGCCCTTCCCAAATTGCATGTTCGTCTTATATTGCAGACTAGAACCCTCCTTTTTCAACAGTCCCCCAAGTCTTAACTCATTTCAATACTAACTCGAATGTCCATAGTCCAAAGTCTCATCTGAGACAAGAGAAGTCACTTCTGCCTATGAATCTGTAAAATCAAAAGCAAGTTAGTTACTTCCCAGATACAAGAGCAGTACAAGTATTGAGTAAATACACCCATTCCAAGAGGGAGAAATCAGTCAAAACAAACAGGCTATAGACTCCATGCAAGTCCAAAATCCATCATGGGAGTCATTAAATTTTAAAACTTGAAAAGAGTCATCTTTGATTTCATGTCTCACATACAGGTCTCACTGATATAAGGGGTGGACTCCAAAGGCTTGACCATTTCCTCCCCTGTGGCTCTGCAGAATACAGCTCCCTCAGCTGCTTTCATGGGCTGGTGCGAAGTGCTGTGGGTTTTCCAGGTACTTGTGGCTTTTAAGATGCTGGTGGATCAACCATTCTGGGGTCTGGAGGGAGGTGGCCCTCTTCTCACAACTCCACTAAGTTGTGCCCCAGTGGGGACACTGTTGTGGCTCTGACCCCACATTTCCCTTTAGCCCTGCCCTAGCAGAGGCTCTCCATGAAGGCTTCACCTCTGCAGCCAGCTTCTGCCTGGACATCCAGTTGTTCCCGTACATCCTCTGAAATCTAGGCAGATCTACCATTCTGGGATCTGAAGGACAGCGGACCTTTTCTCATAACTCCTAGGCAGTGCCCCAGTGGAGACTCTGTGTGGGGGCTCCAACCCCACATTTCCCTTCTGCACTCCCTTAGCAGAGTTTGTCCATGAGGGCTCTGCCCCTGCAGCAGATTTCTGCCTGCATATGCAGGTATTTCCATACAACCTCTGAAATACAGGTGGAGGCCCCCAAACCTCACCTCTTGCCCTCTGCACACGTGCAGGCTTAACTGCCCATGAAAGCCACCAAGGCTGACAGCTTGAATCCTATGAAGCAGCAGTCTGAGATGTTTCTGGGGCCCTTTTAGTAACGGCTGGAGCTGGAGCAGCTAAGACACAGGGAAAAGTGTCCTGAGGTTGTGCAGGGCAGCAGGGCCCTTAGTTCAACCCACAAAACCATCTTCCCTCCTATGCCTTTGGGACTGTGATGGGAGGGGTTGCAATGAAGGTCTCTGAAATGCCTTTTGTTATGGCTGTTAATATTTGGCTCTGTTCTCACACTGCTATAAAGAACTGCCCGAGACTGGGAAATTTTATAAAGGAAAGAGGTTTAATTGATTCACAGTTCTGCATGTCTGGGGAGCCTCAAGAAATGTAAAATAATGGTGGGAAGTGAAGTAAACATGTCCTTCTTCGCATGGTGACTAGAGACAGAAGTGTAGAGTGAAAGAGGAAAAGCCTCTTATAAAACCATCAGATCTCATGAGAACTCACTCACTGACATGAGAACAGTATAGTGGGACCATGCCCATGATCTAATATACCTCCCACAGGGTTCCTCGCCTAACACAAGGAGATTACAATTCGGAGTTCAATTCAAGATAAGATTTGGGTGGTGACACAGAGCCAGATCATATTTATTTATTTATGCAAATTTCTGTAGCCAGCTTGAATTCCTTCTAAGAAATGGGTTTTTCTTTTCTACACACAGTAAGGCTGTAAATTTTCTAAACTTTTATATTCTGCTTTCTTTTTAAATGTAAGTTCCAGTTTCAGATCATTTCTTTGCTTACACATATAATCATATGCTGTTAGAAGCAGTCAGTCCATATCTTGAATGCTTTGCTGCCTAGGAATTTCTTCTGCAAGATACCTGAAATTATCACTTTCAAGTTCAAAGTTCCACAGATCTCTAGGGCAGGAGGACAATGCCTCTAGCCTCTTTATTAACACAACAAAAGTGACCATTGCTGCCATTCCCAAGAAGTTCCTCATCTCCATCTGAGACCACTTCAACCTGGACTTTATTGTCCATATCACTATGAGCATCTGGTCACAACAATTTAACAAGTCACTATGAAGTTCCAAACTTTTCCTCATTTTCCTGTCTTCTTCTGAGCCCTCCAATCTGTTCCAAGTTCAGCCTGTTACCTAGTTCCAAAGTTGCTTTGACATTTTCAAGTAAACTTATAGCAATGCCCCACTCCCAATAACAATTTTCTATTCTCACATTGCTATAAAGAACTGCCTGAGACTGGGTAACTTAAAAATTAAATAGGTTTAATTGACTTATGGTTCTGCACACTGTACAGGAAGCATTGGTAGGGTGGCCTCTGGAAACTTTCACATGTTGGTGGAAGGTGAAGAGCAAGCAGGTACATCTTCACATGGCAGAGCAGGAGAGAGAGAGAGAAGGGGGAAGTGCTACATACTTTACATAACTGGACCTCATGAGAACTCACTCACTATCAGCAGAGCAGCAAGAGGGATATCCCCATAAACACCTGCTCATGGGGGCTTGTTCTGTCTCCTGATGCTCATATAATTGATTGCCATGTCAAGAAGCCAGCACTGGACTGCTGGAGGTATATGGCCCCAGCTCACCTGTAACAGTCCATTACAAAGTCAATCATATTAGTAAGGCTACTACCTCATTCATCCCAATTGACTGACTTCCCAGACAGTTATGTCTACACATTTACTCAAGGTAAGACTAACAGAAGAATGGCCTAGAGGAGCCCAGCCCAAGTTCCTTACCCATGGAATTATGAATTAATAAAATAGTTGGTAGTTGTTTTGAGACACCAAGTTTTCTCACTCATCTGCTAATGGACAGGTTTCGTATTTTAATGGAAAACAGACATAACAAATAGAAACTACTTTTTTTTTTCCATCAAAACGAATGAGGTCCCTGGTGTCTGTAGCACCCTTTTCTGTGTGTCAAAATGGAGATAAGCATAATTGCTCCTCCAAAAACTTGCTTCTTTGTGGATTCTATGGATCCCTTCCTCGATCACCTTCTCTCAGTCTTCACATTTTTAGTTAAACTAAACCTTTCTTCTGTATCACCATGTTCTCTTATTCTACTTAATGCATTCTGGAATCTTCTACATGTATAGTTAGTCTCCACTTCCTTAAATAACATTCCTGTCTTTACCCTTCTTGCCCTTGTACCTACTACCCATTTTTTGTTAGCCTTAAGAGTATCCTCCTTTAAAGACCTGCCCCAAGTAATCTCTGAACTTTTTGATTTACCGATTTCTTAAAGCACCGCAACTGGCTTTTTTCCCACCACATAACCAAAACTGCTTCTTTTTATATCACCAACAACTGTTCTGGCAGCTCTACAGCACAGTCCTCTGTTCATCTACTAAAACTGCAGCTTCAGTGTGGCAGACATGCGCTGTTTTCCAAAACAGCAACCTATTGGTTTCCCCTGGATTCCCCGCAAGCTCCTGGGATCTTGGTCAGTGTCTTCTTCTGGCTACTGGCTCTCACTGCTAAATGTTGTACATTCCCAAGCCTAACTCGGTGCCTCCATTCTCTTTCTCTTTTTTTCTCTCCATAGGTTTTCTTGGCCATTTTCTTGGCTTAATTGGCAGCTCATGTTGGTGCTCTGATTTCTCTGTCTTCTGTATGTTCAACTTCTACTCAACACATCCACTTGATGTCCATGGGCATATAAAAATAGCATGCCCAAAAGAGAATTCCTCTATCATACCCTCAATCTTAACCCATTCTCATCCCTGCCTTCTCCAAGTCAGGTCTCAGGAACCGAAATTCTGATCTGCTAAGCTAGTTATGCCCAAAACAGAGACATAGTCCTTTATGCTCCTTCCTCTTACTTCACAGTCAATTCTTCAAGTCCTGTCATTTCATAAGATCAAGAATATCTCACTTTGTACGATATTTAAATCCATCCACTACCAAATTTTCCACGTACATCACCGTCTCTCAGTGAATTGTCATAATAACCTTACTGGACTCAGTTTCCTCTTGTATCTTTCTCAAATTTACCCTCCACATAGAAAATATAACAAGTGCAATTGTTTTAATTAATAAATTGAACAGTGATGCTTTGACTTAAATCCTTCAAGAGGTATCATTATATGAATAAAACCTGAAGTGATTATTGAGACATAGAGATATTTCTTTGTTATCTGACTCTTGATGAAACCCACAACTTCATCTCATATCTCTTCTCCTCACCTGGTGGTCTTCTGCTATGCAGCCTGCTTCCCGAAGCATCTCCCCTCCCATTGCTTCACTCATTTCTTTATCTTTGTCTGGAGCATTCCTTCTTATCCTTTAGACTTCAGCTTGCAGGCCATGTTATCAGACAGCTCTTTATCCACTTTAGACCCTTTCATTATCTTTTACTGACACTCTTTTTGGAGGGAAATACAGTTCATAACTTGCCACTAAAATATTTGTGCCTTTTTTGGTATGCTTTTAACTGTCTGTCACTCCTTATAAAGAGAGAGATATTTGGAGAACTCAGGCAGAAGTCAGCCAACGGAGGATGGAAGCAGAGAACCACGTGACACTGCCATAAACTGGGGAAATGGTGGAGCTACGAAAAGCCAAAAGAAGCAAGGAAGGGTTCTTCCTAGAACCTGCAGAGGGGGCATAGCTCTGCCAGAATCTTGCTTTTGGACCGCCAGCCTCCAGAACTGTAAAAGAGTACATTTCTGTTGTTTTAAGCCACACAGTTTACGGTAATTTGTTACAACAGCCCTAGGAAACAGATGTAGGGTCCCAGGAGTTTTCGATGAATAAGAGGCTGTGTAGGTCATGGATGAAAGCTTGAGCATATTACAAGTTGGATTGTGCCATTTTGTCACTGAGTGTATACCTGAATAATTAACATGACTTTCTTGAGGCTATTTCTGTAAAATGGAAATAGCCAAACCCAGGTTATAGAAAACGGAGAGAATATGTACTGTGCCTGCTCTCCCCCGAGTACGCATTGAGTAATAGGCCTACACCTTTAGAAGGGATTAACCACACAGCTCCCCAAAATTATTATGAGAATTAAGTGAGATGAATGCAAAGAATGTTGCTACAATATGATATTTCTTAAGTTTTTCTAAACTTTATCTCTAAAGTTATAATTACAATAATCTTCTTCATTCATTGAACAGTTATTTCATGACTATCTAGGATGTGCCAGACACTGCACTCTGCACTGGAAATGCAGTGGTAGACTGTAGAAGCACAGCCGGTGATCTTATGAAGTCAATGGATTTAGAGTCTAATTTAAATGATGTCATATTAACTTGATTGCATCTGCAAATAACCTATTTCTAAATAAAGTCATAATCACAGATGCCAGAGGTTAAAACTTGGACATATCTTTTTAGAGGGTCCAATTCAGCTTAGAACAGAATCCTCAAAATCAGAAAGGATCCAGAAATGCAGACATTGCTCTAGCATAAAACCTTCTTTCAGCAGGAGTTTCCTTGACCTGTGTAGTTCCTTATCAGATCAGGCAGGACTCAGGGTTCACAGGGTTAACCCAAATGCCATTAATTCCTAGCATTCTCAGCCTCCAGACCAAAAGCAGCCCTGGTACAAATGTGGAAAATTTTTAATTAAGGACAGAAACACAAGATTCAAGCAGGATCATCCCCACTTCTCCAGTTTCTATTCTTTGGATAGTACTTGAGATGTCAATACTTACAAATTCTCATTGATACAACCTCACGTCCCCAACCCCAGGGCCGCACAGCAGAAGGTGAGCAGCGGCAGCAGCAAGTGAGTATTATTGCCTGAGTTCCACCTCCCTTCAGATCAACAGAGGCGTTAGATGCTCATTGGAGTGTGAACCCCCTTGTGAACTGCACATGCAAGGGATCTAGGTTGCGTGGTTCTTACGAGAATCTAATGCCTGATGATCTGAGGTGGAACAGTTTCATCTAAAAAACATCCCCCACCCCCACCAGTTTGTGAAAAAAAATTGGCTTCCATGAAACTGGTCCCTGGTGCCAAAAAGTTTGGGACCGTTGCTCTAATAGGAAGATAAGCAGATTGAGGGAAAGGCATGTAGATCAAGAAATATTTAACCTAGAATTTTTCAAAATCAGAGCACAGAAAAACCCTGGAAACACTCAGGGTCTCAGAAGGGGAAAAATAACCAAGCTCCGCTCCTATTAAATGAGTGAAATGACCCGAAGGCCACAGCTCCCTTTCACAGGGAAAGGATACCCCACAAGGAGATGGAGTCCCTGAGGCAAGACACTTCCCCACATTGCCAAAAGGTGGTTCAAACACCATTTTTCTAACAAATGATGAAGGCAGGGGAGCATTCCCCCATCTACCCATTTGTGACAAATATCAGGCAATGAAGATGATGCCTCGCTGTTATACTGCAGCTGGGAGAAGAATGGGCCTCAGCAAAATGAGAAGAGAGCAAATTAAAGTATGTAAAATGTCTAAAAGGAGCTGCCAACATGAAGCATGAACAAGATGAAAAGAAACAGCTTTGGAATTATGCACATATATCACAACCAAAAGGAAAGCAGCTTAGCAGACGTACAATTAAACAATCCATCTGTACTCCCTCTATACATGTTCTGAGTGAAAAGGAAAGATGTGTAATAAGTCCTTTTTAATTTAGGAGTCCTGAAGAAGACATGAATTCAATAAGAACAAAGATTAAAAGGTGAAATAGTGTAAGAAAATTAAAAGGGAGACCGAAAGGGATTTCATAAGAAACTAATTTGAGGACCAAGGCAGATCATGGGTTAGAAATAACTCAGAAACATTAAACAACAGACTAGACAAAGCTTAAAATTGAAATGCTCTCATAGCTTGAATTCATTCCACTAACTGAAAGATGTTAAGTAAAAACAAAAAACAAAACAAAACAAAACAAAAAACAAAAGAAGAAGGAGAAGAAAATATAGGGGGAGCGTATTTGAAGTGAAAGAATATTCAACATACATTTAATGATGTTATAGGGAGTCAATTCAATGGAAGTTTAAGCCCTAAAGTGAAGAAACCAATGAATGAAAGGTAAACTATTTTTAAAAGTATAATTTTTTTTCCTAAAACAAAGAAATAATTAAATCTAAAAGTCAAACTAGTTTCATCTTTCCCCAGAACAAAGACAATTCAACACTCAATATTATGAATTGGTGAGCAACCTTCAAGAATAAGCACAGAACGCTTCAGTTTATAAACAGAAATAAATTCCACAGGAAGAAGATAGACTGAGCTGAGCCTTTTCAAGGCAGCTTTGGATCCATGGAAAACACACCTCCCTTCCTAAAGCTTGGGAAGCAGAGGAGCTCACAGAGTGTGTGGACTGTGGCCATTACCAATCTTTCGTCGGCAACCTCAGCTGCGCCTTGGCTGCTGGCTCTTTATCTCTTTATTTTTTAAATTTATTTTTTATTTTTTATTTTTATTATTATTTATTTTTATTTTAGTTTTTAATTTGTTTTATTGTATTTTAGGTTTTGGGGTACACGTGAAGAACATGCAAGATAGTTGCATAGGTACACACATGGCAGTGTGATTTGCTGCCTTCCTCTCCTTCACCTGTATCTGGCATTTCTCCCCATGCTATTTCTCCCCAACTCTCCACCCCCTGCTGTCCCTCCCCTATTTCCTCCCAAAAGACCCCAGTGTGTGATGCTCCCCTTCCTGTGTCCATGTGTTCTCATTGTCCAACACCTGCCTATGAGTGAGAACATGCTCTTTATCTCTTTCTCTGCTTTCATCTCTTCCCTTTTCTTTCCAACCCTCCTCTTCCTTTGCGTCCTCTTTCCTCCTCTCTCTCTCTTTCTCTAAAGAGGGATGATCACGTCCCCTCCTTCACAGAGAAAAACCAGGGCCAGAAGGGTTTAAGAGCTCTCAACTTCCTATCCCTAAACATGTAGGTTCTAATAGATGCATTTATCCTTAAGATGCCCACGTCCCTGCTCAAGGCAACTGTGCCTTCACGTATCCCTGCATTTGTGTTTTCTTTGGCTCCTAAATGCTTATAAAGCAATGCTTCCCCCATGCTCTTTAGTCTGGAATGATAAGTCCTCCGTCATCTCATTCCCACCTTTCTCTCCCAGCCCCTCAACGTCACCCTCTCCCCTTCCCACACCCACATAGTCCTATCCTCCAGCAAATCAATCCAAGTCAAGATGCCTTCATATGCAATTTGTTTGCTAACACTACTTTCTCTCCTTGAAAGTCCACCTCATATTTATTTTCACAATTTAATTCAAGGGTCATAACTCTATAAAAATTCTGTTCATTCTTTTGGTTGGTATCACTTTTATTCATTGTATTCAGCTGAACTGATACATAATTGTATCATATAGCATTAGGTTTTACTACCTATGGCATATTTTGTTTGAAAATCTAACCTGTCCTACTGGCATCTGCAGCCCTAAGCATAGGGACTATTTAGTGTTCTTTGATTCGCCGAGGTCTGTCATAGTGGAAGCCACCTGCAGGAAGTCATTAGGTATTTGTTGAACTGAGTGAATTGACTGAGATAAAGGTGGGCTAAGTAGCAGGGTCACAAATCTAATGTGTGAAAATGCCCATGTTCCAAGTTAGGCTTCTGAGACTCTAAAGTAAGGGTTCCTTACACTGTGCTGTGATCTCACTGAAAGAGAAGTATTTCTTAATATTTGTGGTTTCTTGTCTAGATGCAGCTCAAATACAAGTGCTATTAGGGAAAAATTAAAAGCAAACAGCATGAGGAGGCGTGAATCTTACTCTAGTGCAGAGTGGTTCCACACCTTCCCTGGGCATCAACCTCTGTGCCACTCTCTGTACAAAGGTGATTTTTGTTTTTCTTTCTGAAGGCGGTAGACGCAGGAGGCAAAAGGTGTATGTTCACACACTTTTCAATGTCTTTTCGTTTAGGGAATTCACAGATGTTTTATTGCTCATAACTGGCAAAAAACACAAAACAATTTCAAGGAAGGCTCACATCAATATCTACTGAGTTATAAGCCATGAGTTATAAATCTCTGATGAAAACAAAAATAAGCTCTGAGTGTTAGATATTAGAATATTCAGAATATTTGTTCAATAAAAATTTACTTGTTGAGGAGGTAAAATGAATTCAAATCAAAAAGGGAGAAAATTCAAGAAATATTGGATATCTAATCACAATGCAAGGAGAAAGAATTGTGGATTATTTGATAATTGTTTCTGATTTATCAAAATTAGGTAATAACACATCTTTACTTTTTCTAATGTTTTGTTTTAAAAATATTTGGAAAAAAATATTTGGTGAATATTTTACATCTTTCATTTGTTTCCTTATGTTTTTTCTCCTCCCACAAAATCTTTTTATGATCAAATATTCTGGTCAGCGACACAATAATCAAGTTGATCTTTGCTCTGTTGCACAGAGTAGAAAAGCCTGATGCTACTATTGAAACCATTGTTTTTAAGCAATTCTTGTGTATTATCCAATTTACCCTGATATTTGATGCATAATGCGATTGTGAGGCCTACAGATTTATCCACAAATGTATTTCTTCACTCCAGACATTGATATTCTCTAGCCTTAGGCAGTGGTTTAAAGAGGGCTTCAGCAAACCTAGTTTCAAAGCTTGATTTCACCAGATGCTTTTTCTGTGGTATCACAACTGTTTCTAAACACTTCAACTCTGATTTCAACAAAGTTTTTAAAGCGTTGTCTCCAACACAGGGTTGTCATGAAGATTAAGTGAGAGGCAGACAGGTGGTTGAACAGCAAAAACAAGACACACTCTGGACTTCTAGGATAAGTTTGAGTGCACGTGGTATGAGGTAAACGTGTGGGTTTGAGGCAGGAAGCTGTTAACTCATTCTTCACCCAGCCCCCTACTGGCTGTGTGTCAATAACTTTATATATCTATCAAATATATTACAGGTTCGGCCGGACACAGTGGCTCACGCCTGTAATCCCAGCATTTTGGGAGGCTGAGACAGGGGGATCACAAGGTCAGGAGACAGGGACCATCCTGGCCAAGATGGTGAAACCCCGTCTCTACTAAAAATACAAAAATTAGCTGGGTGTAGTGGCTAATGCCTGTAATCCCAGCTTCTCAGGAAGCTGAGGCAGGAGAATCACTTGAATCAGGGAGGTGGAGGTTGTAATGAGCGGAGATCACGCCACTGCACTCCAGCCTGGTGACAGAGCAAGAATCTGTCTCAAAAAATAATAAATAAATAAAAGAAAAAGGAAAAATTAATGTTTTATATATATATATATATATATATATATATATATATATATATATATATACAGGTTCATTCATCTTTAAAATACAGCTATCATTAGTACTCTTTCGGGATCAAATTGGAAGCACAAAAGTTTGAATATAATAGATGTTCCCTAATCACTGATTATGTCTCTATTAATTCAAAATCTTTAGTTCCCTTACAGTTAATATGTGAACAGTGCATTATTTAGGCCTTTCAGGAAAATTTAGTTTTTATTGTACCTGATTAATGATATATACTGTTCACAAAAGCCCTGTGAATATTTATAAAATAAAGACTTCCTTTTATCAAAATTCAAGATAGGCATTTTTTTGACGACAAAAATAATGACTTTGAATAAACAATTGAGATTTTTGAGGCTGAATTTATTAGTCATGGTGGAATATCTCTCATAAAATAGGTGCTCCATAAATAGTTGCTGAATAAATGAATAATAAATGTACACATTCCAATTTTACATTTAAATTGTTTTGGGGGAAAGGGTCAGAAAACTGGTGAATAATCTTTTTATTCCTCGATTATTACTAAGTCATCTAAGCTGAACCGAAGCTTCCAGCTGCCAATGTCAGAAAGTAGAGTCACAGAAAGAGAAGGAGAGCAAGATCATTCTGATAAGACAAATTTCTACACTCACCATTAACTGAGCTTGCAGAATATGGTCTTCCAAGTACTTGACTGTCAGCCCCATTGCTTGTTTCTGAATTCCTCAAGAATGGGAAATAGATGATGTTCATGACCTGTGAGATGTCCAGAACATACTCAAGAGATGTTTTTGTAGAAATTGCTGAAATAATACGATATAAGGAAATGCATGAACTGTTAATTAAATACATATTACAATTCTGTGCAAGTTGGTCTTCACTAATCAAGCAAGGGCAAGAAGTGTTTCTGTATTTCTTGAATATGCTCTTGTGCCTAGAAAGTGGCTCTTTTATGAGCCCTCTCATTATAAACACGTTTAAATTACATTCTCCATTTACTTTTAAACAAAAAGAAGATAGCTTTTATGCTTGATCATTCAGAAAAGGTAAAGGAACAGACAATTGTGATTGTATCATTGTTTTCCTAAAGGATAGATATATCACTAATTCCAAGGTAGTAATATTTCAGTCAATCACAAACTTCTGAAGTTTACTGAGGCGAGATCTTTACAAAGTAGATTTTAAGCATCTAATTTTAGTAAAAAAAAAAAAAAAGTCTTTTAAATTCCATCATCAGATAGCCCTTTCTCCATACTTTAATTTGGCTGATTGAAATTTAAAGTCTAGATATTTTATACATGTTGATTATGAATATATCAAATAACTTGAGAATGACTATGTTTTTATGTGTCTAAAATCCAAGCTTGATTGGTATCATACAATCATGGAAAACTAAATTTAGTTAGAGTGCTACTGCTTTCTTCGATGGGCTCTATTACTTTCGCTTTGATATACTTTAGTCCTGAAATAACCTATAGGGTTCACTGACCAAATTAAGTGTTTCTAATGAGAACTGTGGTATCAATTTCTACCTTATTCCTTTAAAAAAATTCTTTGGAGACCAGTAATATGCCCAAATAAAAATATCCTCTTACCAACATTCTGGATACTGTGGCTGAATAATAAGGTAAAATAGAAGCCCAGGGTATACTACAACTTAAGTGTTGGTCTTGAGATGGCTTTACTGATTTAGAGGATTTTACTGTGGATATCAGTGAGACTCTCAGATTAATTCCTAATGCAAAGTTTAATGTTAAAGAGGTTTTTGTGATGATTGTAGAGTCACGTGCAGTAGTGAGAAAGTAATAAACAAAGACTGTGTATTCCCTGAGGCAGCTTACCCCAGGTAACATCCTGCTTCCCTGTAGTAAAATATCACAGTCAGGAAATTAACAGATATGGTCCATCTACCTTCCTCAGATTTCACCAGTTTTACATGTATTCATTTGTGTATCTTTGTGCGGTTGTGTGTGTATTTCATTCTATGCAAATTTATCTCATGTGTAGATGTGTGAGCACCCAACACAGTCAAGATATAGAATCACTCCATTTCAGATGTTTCTCAATCTGTGATTGTTCAGTCTCAGTCGCTTCCCTCCCTTTCTACCTGCCTAGCCATCGGCCATCACCAAACTGTCTCGCAGCTCTATAACTTTGTCGGCTTAAGAATGTGGAATGATATAGCACAGACACTTCTGATATTACCTCTTTTTGCTCAGAGTAATGCCTTTGAGTTGTTGTATATATCCGTAGTCCATCCTTTTCATTGCTGAGCAGCATTCTACGGTATAGATGTGCTACAGTTTAACTGTTCATTACTTGAAAGGCATTTGGTTTGTTTCTAGTTATGGCAATTAAAAATAAATCTTTTATGGCATTTTCGTATATGTTTCCTGTGGGACGATAAGTTCTCATTTCTCTGGAATTAAATGTTTAACTGTGTAATCACTAGGTCATAGGGTAAGTGCATGTTTAGGTTTGTTAAAAAAAAAAAAAAGAAAAAGAAAAAGCCAAAATCTTTTCCAGAGTAGGTATTCCACGTTACTTCCCAACAAGCAATCCATGAGTGACCCAGTCTCTCCACATCCTGACCAGCAAGTAATGTTAGACTATTGGTCATTCTGATAAGTGTATAATCATATCTCAATGTGGTTTGAATTTGCATTCTTTAATAGCTAGTGATAATAAACATATTTTCTTGAGCTTATTTGCCACTTGCATATCCTTCTGGTTAAATATTACCATGTTCCTTGCCCATTTCTTAACTGAATTATTTTTTATGTTGAATGATGGCTGTTCTTAATGTATTCTATTTACTATTTCTTTGTTATTTATGTGGTTTTCTCCCAATCTGTATTGGGTTTTTTAATTCTCTTCATATATGCTTTCCCAGAACAAGCATTATTTTATGAAGTCAAACTGACCAGTTTTTCCTCTTAGGGATAATGCTTTGGTGTCAAGTGTAAAAACTCTTCATCTATGACTAGAAAAATTCCTGAATATTTTCTCTATTATCACCTAAAAGTTTTATAGTTTTTTTCATTGAAGTTCATAATATATTTTGAGTTACTTTTTTTAACGTTGTTAGATTTATGTCATGGTTCATTGCTTCGCCTGTGGATATCCAAACACTCCAGCACTAGTTTCAGAAAGGGCAATCCTGCATCTTGTCAAAAATCAATCTGGCACATTTATGGGAGCCTATCTGAGTTCACTGTTTTTGTTTCGTTGATTTATATGCTTTTTTTCTACACAAATAACATATTTTCTTGATTACTGTAGCTTTATGTTAACCCTTAACATACAGTAGAATGATTTGTCTTATTGTCCCATTTCATTATTATTCTTTATTTTTTTCTTTTAAGACAGGGTCTCACTCTATCACCCAGGCTGGAGTGCAGTGGCACAATCTTAGCTCACTGCAACCTCCACCTCCTGGGCTCAAACAATGCTTGCACATCAGCCTCCCAAGCAACTGGGACTACCAGCATGCTCCACCGTGCCCAGGTAATTTTTGCATTTTTTGTAGAGATGGACTTTCACCATGTTGCCTGGGCTGGTCTTGAACTTGTAGGCTCAAGTAATCCACCCACTTTGGCCTCCCAAAGTGCTGGGACTATAGGTGTGAGCCACCTTGCCTGGTCTCACTTTGTTCTTGTCAACATTTTTTGTAGCTATATCGAATGTGTGTATTTCCATGTAAATTTTAGATTAGTTGTGTCTATAAAATTCTTAGTAAGATTTTGATAGTTACTGTATTTAACTTAAAGAGCAATTTGGAGAGAATTGGCAGTTTTTCTATGCCAAGTTAGCCACTCCATGAAAATGGTATGCCTCATCATTTATTTATGTCTTCTCTAATGTGTGTTATTGGTGTTTTATAATTTGCAATGTATAGATAGTGTAAATGTCATCATAGATTTAAACTTATTTATTTTATTTTCTTAGGAGCTATTATAAAATGGTATTGTCTTCTGAGTTCAGTCACCACATTTGCTATTTATATATAATATTGTGATTATTTTGCATGTGTTGGGTTTGTAGCTGGTAATGACCAATTTTTTTAATTAGTTCTAGAATTTTTTGGCTAGAGTTCTTGAAGTTTTTATGTAGCAATCATGTTATCTACAAATGATAACAATTTTATTTCTTTCTTTCCAATCTACATGACTTTTACTTATTTTTTTTGGAAATTTTTACTTAGCATGTTAAACTGCTTTAACATGCCAGCAAGAATTTCAGTAGTATGTTAGAAGACTGATAAGAGCATATATTCTTTTCTTATTCCCAATCTTAAAGAAAAGCATTCAGTCTTTCATTATTAAATCATATTATCATTTATTTTTTAGATGTTCTTTGTCATGTTAATGAAATCAATTTTTTTATGTATTTAAAGTTTTTATTTTATTTTATTTCATTATAGCTGGGTTTGGATTTTGCAAAAACTTTTAACATTAATAGATATGCTTACATAATCTTTCTTTTTTAGCCTATTGACAAAAATATTCAGATCATCATTTTATCTTGGCTCTGTTTTGATAGTTTGCAGTTTCAAGGAATCAGTCTATTTTTACCAAGCTGATGAATTTATGACAAAAAGGTATTTATAGTACCCCTATTTTTTATGAAAGCAGAATCTGAAGTGACATCTCATAGTCCTGATAATGGTGATTTGCATGTTTACCTTTTTATTTGCTAGTCTTGCTAGTGTTGTATCAATTTTATTGCAAAAATAGATTTTGTCGTATTTTCTCAGTTGTTTACTTGTATTTTGAAGAATTTTGTTGATTCTCTAAACTTGGTTGGTTTTTTTTTCCTTTGTACTTTACAATGGTTTATTTTGCTTTCCTCTTTCTATTTCCTCACTATAGTAACTTAGATGAGTGCTTTGAGACCTTTCCTTTTTTAAATATAAGCACTTAATGCTATAAAAATAATTCCTCTCAGCAAGGCTTTGGCTGCTTCTCATTTACTTGATATAATTTATTTTCATTTTCATTAAGTTCTATATTGCTTTAAAATCCCTTTAAGCTTTTTTTTTCCTTAAAACCCATAGACTATTTAGATATGTGTCAGTTAATTCCAAGTGTATGGATTTTGTGGTTTATTTTCTGCGGTTATTGATTTCTACACTGATTCTATTGTGGTCAGATAATATATTCTGTGTGGTTTCTAATCTTTCGAATTTTGTTTTGTGAAGCAAGGTATGTTCTTTCTTGGTATATGCTCCATGGGTTTTTTAAAAAAACGTGTTCCTGCTGTGGTGGTCTATTCTATATGTGTGTTAATATCCTTGCTGATTTTCTGTTGATTAGTTCCTCTAAATGCTGTGGAGCCCCTAACTCTTATTGTAGCTGTGTTTACTTCTCCTTTTATCTTTTAGTTTATGTTCATCTTTCTGTTGGGCTCTCCAGATACTACTAAATGAGAGCATTGTGTGTCCATTATTCCATGGGACAAGGACTGAGGTGAAATATCAACTTTCCATTTGGTCACACAAAAATACTTCAGCAGGGGGAGTTTTTATTCCATTGGCACTTGGTTTGAGTTCATCAAATATTGCCCCCAAAAAACCCTCTATATTTTAGTCTACTACTTTTCCAGTCCTTTTGCTAGGGATACAGGCTTCTGTGGAACAATTTCTGTATATGCTTTCCGGCAGCTCCAGTTTGAAGACTTTTGTTGTACCTGCCTGGGATGGAGGAGGAGCAATGAGAAAACCCAGAAACGCAACGTCACTGCATTTCTCAAGTCCCAAGACCCTCAGGCGGCTTACCTTCTTCTTCCTGCTTTTCAGTCTTCCATAGTGGCTTTCTGCATTGTGTTAGAGCTTTTATTTGTAAAAGGGAAGACTTGGGAGGAATAGAGCTACTCCGTCTTGGCCTGAAAAACTATATGCTTTTAATCTCCCTTGCTTAATTTTGTTTTTTATAGTTTAGGGGTTAAGATATAACTGGCATACGAAGCTCTGTAATTCTGCAGCTGTTTGTGTTGCTTGTCCAACCCATGGCCTGCAGGCCATATGCAGCCCAGGATGGCATTGAATGAAGCCCAGCACAAATTCATCACCTTTCTCAAAACATTATGAGATTTTTTTAAACATTCATTGAATGAAGCCAAACACAAATTAATCAACTTTCTTAAAACATTATGAGATTTTTTTCATGATTTATTTATTACCTCATCAGCTATGTATAGTGTTAGTGTATTTAGTGTGCAGCTCAAGACAATTCCTCTTGTTCTAATGTGGCCCAGGGAAGCCAGAAGATTGATTTATCCCTGCTCTATCCCTTCTCAGTCCTTCCTGTAAACCAGCCGTCCCTTCTTTGGGCTCATATATTAGTTTCTTTTCAACTGCAATTTGTTGTAATCAACTCTTACCATGTATGCTTTGTTTGATCAACCTCTTACTTAAAATTACAGATTAATTGAACACATTATCAGCCTTCCAAGATATCCCAGGCAAGAGCTTCAGCAAATGTTTCCCACTGCAGAAAAGGGTCACCATCAGGCCAGCCTCCAACATAGCTTTCTTTATTACCAGCCACTGAGCATGAAGTCAGTGTCTCACATTTTAGGCCTCTATTTCAGCCACACAGATGTCATCCAAAGCCAACTTCTAAATTAATCAGGTAACGAACAATTCCTGAAAGTCTGTGTCTGAGAACAACACAAACTATATCTTTTTGTTATTACATATTCAGCACAGCCATCAGGAAACTCTGCTTCATGTCACTCTCCTTTTAGACCCAGGCTGATGCACTAACCACCCTCTTGAAAGTCCCGTTTCTTATGAGTAAGAGCATGCCGTGTTTGGTTTTCCGTTTTTTGATTTAGTTTGCTGAGAATGACGGCTTCCAGATTCATATATGTCCCCACAAAAGACATGCACTCATTATTTTTTATATCTGCACAGTATTCCATGGTGTATATGTGCCACACTGAACCATGAGAACTCATGGACACAGGAAGGGGAACATCACACACTGGTGCCTCTCACAGGATGGGGACAAAGGGAGGAAGAGCATTCAGACAAACACCTAATGCATGAGGGTCTTAAAACCTACAAGAGAGGTTGATGGATGCAGCAGACCACCACGGCACATGTATACCTATGTAACAAACCTGAACATTCTGCACATGTGTCCCAGAACTTAAAGTGAAATAAAAGTCCCCTTTCTTGTTGTGACAGAGGGAAAAGGAGCGCATGGTGAAACATATACAGGTTCTTACGGCTTTAATCCGGAAGTAACACATGTTCCATCTCCTCACATGTCCTTGGTCTCACAAAGTTTGGGTGAAGTTCAATCCTACCACATGTTTGTCAGAGGAAAAAAATAATTACTATGAAAAGCCTTAGCGATTTGACTTCCACAGTAACGTTTCAGAAAAGGCTTCTACAATCCAGAAATGTGTGTTAAGCTATATGCAGTATTCAGATGAGATTGGAGGGTTGTTATCTTTGGGGCCAGAACGACTTTGTACTGTGTATGGGAAGAACGGTGGTCATGAGCATTGCTGATTCAAGGGTTGAGGTAGGCTAATCACTGATGGTTGTTTGAAAATAAGTATTCTTCTCTGGTTTCTTATTACACAAAGTTTCAATTTGGGTTAGAGAACTAATGTCCTAGTTAATAATAAGAACGGGGAGATTGGCCTGGCGCGGTGGCTCACGCCTGTAATCCCAGCACTTTGGGAGGCTGAGGCGGGTGGATCATGAGGTCAAGAGATCGAGACCATCCTGGTGAACATGGTGAAACCCCGTCTCTACTAAAAATGCAAAACTAGCTGGGCATGGTGGCATGTGCCTGTAATCCCAGCTACTGAGGAGCTGAGGCAGGAGAATTGCCTGAACCCAGGAGGCAGAGGTTGCGGTGAGCCGAGATCACACCATTGCACTCCAGCCTGGGTGACAAGAACGAAACTCCATCTCAAGAAGAAAAAAAAAAAAAAAAAAAGAACGGGGAGATTATGTGTGCTGGCATTAGATGGTGTTGCTTTCAGAATCATCATTGTTATCTTGATGAAAAGGGTCTAATAAGACTATCAAGCAACCATTGATTTTTCCCATATGCTTCTTTTCGCCTGGCAATGGAAAAATCACGTGTGACCATGAAGATGGAAATAATCTGTAAAATACAGCAAATCAGAAATATAGAAGAACCTAGGTACATAATAATATTGCTGAGGCAGACATCGAATCCCGGACTGCCAAAATTGAGACTTTTATTGACATGTGAAAAAAATAAAAAGCTAAATGATTAATCCATCTTCTCTCAATTTCAGTAATATGCACCTATTATAATGTAAGTTTAACTGATACAGCAATTCAGAGGCATGCCTATCTAATATTCAGTCAATCTAACAATATACATATATAGATAGAATCTATCATCTATCTATCATCTCTCTATCTATCTATTGAAAGAAACAGATAGAGACAGTAATTATGTAACTTGTCCAAAATCAACATCTAGGAAATGGCAGTCTAGAGAAACAGTTATTTCAGTTTAAGTCTATAAGGCTATAAGTTTTGTTCTTTCTGTTAATAATTAAACGCTTTCTGTAATTTCACTGTCAAATGTTTGCTTTCTAATTTCCCTGAAAAATTTTCCTAAAGTACTTGAAGTGTCCTAGAAATACATAGAGACCAGCTCTTCTTTATCTCTAACCACTCAATGTTTCCTCGTAGTTTCAAACAGCTACATATTAAATTATAAAGAGTATATGAACACAACATCTAAATTAGGCACTGTTCTCCAAATAAATGCCATTAAACATCAGAATCCATAAGAATGTTTAAGCCTCTTATCTATGCCTACTACTGTGCTAGATGGCAGGTAAATTGTCATGAAAATACATAGACTTAATAACTCATTTCAAACAGCAGCAATTTATATAATTTTATAAATTTTCTACATAAACAATCATATCATTGGCAAATAATAGCAGTTTTTAAAAATCATTTTATCTTTCATTTCTTTTCTTTGCCTCACTGAATAAAAGAGATAGGAAAGACAGGTTTTTTATGATGGTTGACCTTTTAAAAAAACATTTTACAAACTTTTCCATTAAATATTGTGATTATTATAAGTATTTTTGAATACTGTTTATTCACTACGAAAGTACCTATATCTATTTCTATGTTGCTAAGTATATGTGCTTTTCCCCTTAATTTATAAAATTTATATTTATAGTAGTTTTAGGTTTACAGCAAAATTAAATGGAAACTGCAGGTTTGAATATGTGTCCACAGCTTCCTTTATTATTATTTTAATTATTTCTTCTGCCTACTTTGGATTTAACTGGCTTTCTGTTACTAGTTTTTAGATCTTTCTTCTTTATGCATGCATTTGATGTTGTAAATTTTCCTCTAAGCACTGCTTTTGCTACATTCTACAAAGTTTGGGAAGTTCTATTTTTATTTTTACTTACTTCAAAATATATCTTCTTTAACCCATGTGTTACTTAGAAGTGTATTGTTTAATAATCAAGTATTCTGAGATTTTTTTATCTTCCTGTTAGAAGTACCAGTTTAATTTCCCTGTGGTCTGAGAGCAGACACCTTATGATTTCTATTGTTTTATGTTTGTTGAGCCATCTTCTGTGGCCAGAAACATGGCAGTCTATGTTTGCGAATGTTCTGTGTGAGCTTAAAGAAGAGATGTATAATCTGCCGTTGTTGGATGAAAGCATTTAGAGATGTCAGTCATAACCAGTTGATTGATGGCGATGTTGAATTTAAATATTTCTTTATTGATTTTCTGCCTCTGTGACTGTCCATATCTGAAAGAGGGATGTTGAAGTCTCTAGCTGTAACAGTTGATTCATCTATTTTTCATTTCATTTCTATTACTTTTTGTCTCTTCCATTTGGACATCGTTGTTAGGCTCATACACATTAAGAACATTATGTCTTCTTGGAGTATTTACCCCTTTATTGTTTTATAATGTCTCTGTTTATTCTTAATAGATAATAATCCTTGCAGTAATATCTTCTCCGTTTGAAACGAATGTCACTACTTTCACTTCCTTTTGGTAAGTATTAGCATGGTATGTTTTTTCTTCATTTGCTTTTTGATCCATGTATTTCTTTATATTTAAAGTAGGTTCCCTGTAGACAACATATAATTGAATCTTGTTTTTCAATCCACTCCGACGGTCTTTGTCTTATAATTAGCATACTTGGACCACCGGTGTTTGAAATGATTACTGACGTAGTTAGAATTGCATGTGTTGTTTTTATTTGCTGGCCTTTTTAGTGGCTGCAATATACTTGGATCACTATACAACTGTTCCACATCAGGGTTTGCAATATACTTGGATCACTATATAACTGATCCAAGTCCACTTTCAAATAATACGAGACCATACCACATGGAGTACGAGTGCCTTATTACAAAACAAAGTATTCCTAATTTCTCCCTCCGGCCTCTCGTGTCATTGTTGTCATTCATTTTATTTGTATATAAAATACATATGTTCATTTTATTTAATTATATAAATATATATAATTTTTATATATGCAGTCAAATAAACACTGTGGTTATTACTATTTTGAATCCACAGTTATCTGTTAGTTAAATTACAAATAACAGGAATTAAAGTTCGTTCGCATTCTCATGTTTATTTTCTGATGCTCTTCTTTTCCTTATGTAGATCTGAGTTTCTGACCGGTATCATTTTATTCTAGTCTGAAGGACTTTTAAAATATTTCTTGAAAGACAGGTCTGATGGCCGCCAATTCCCTCAATTTTTGTTCTTCCTAAAAAGTATTTCTCCTTCATGACTGAAGAAAAATTTTGCAAGGCCAAGAATTCTAGGTTAGTGGAGTTTTTTTACTCTCAATGAATAAAATATTTCATTTCATTATTTTCTTCCTTACATTGTTTCTGGGGAGAAGTCATATTGCTCCTCAAGATAAAGTGTTCCTTTTCCTCTGACTTCTTTCAAGATTTTTTTCTTTATCTTTTTTTTCTGAAGTTTGGATATAATACATGTATATGCAGATTTTTTTGACATTTATTCTGCTTGGTGTTCTTTGAGCTCCCGGGATCTTTGGGCCGGTGTCAGAACTTAAACTGGGGAAGTTATTAGTCATTGTTTCTTCTATTATTACTTCTTTTGTTTTTTTGAGACAAAGTTTTGCTCTTGTTGCCCAGGTTGGAGTGCAGTGGCATCATTTCAGCTCACCACAACCTCTGCCTCCCGGGTTTAAGCAATTCTCCTGTCTCAGCCTCCCAAGTAGCTGGAATCACAGGCATGTGCCACCACACCTGACTAACTTTGTATTTTTAGTACAGACAGAGTTTCTCCGTGTTGGTCAGGCTGGTCTCAAACTCCGGACTTCAGGTGATCTGCGCACCTCGGCCTTCCAAAGTGCTGAGATTACAGTTGTGAGCCGCCATGCCCAGTCTCTTCTACTATGCCTTCTATTATTTTCTCTATGTTTCTGGTATTCCCATTGTGTGTATGTTACAGGTTTTGTAGTCCCAGTTTTTGGATATTTTGTTGTTTTTTATTTTACTTTTTTCTATTTGCTTTTCAGTGTTAAACTATCCTCAGGGTTATCGGGATAACCCCAAGCTCTGTGACTCATGCTTCACTGGCATCCAATCTGCCAGTGTACCTATGAAAGGCAGTCTTCATTTCTGTACAGTGATTTGATCTCAAGCGATTTTCATATTCCTTTTTAGAATTTTCACCTCTCTGATTACATTATCCATCTGTTTTTAGATGGTGTCTAATTTGGGGGTTAAAGCCCTTAACGTGTTGATTACAGTCTTTAAAAATCTGTGGCCTCATCACACCATCATCCTTGTCATATTTGACTTTGGTCCTGATGCTTGATCCGTCTGTTAAACTGGCTTGTTTTTTCAGTTGGTTGGTTATTTTTACCTTATGGTTTACCTTATGCCTTATGGATTTTCCTTGAGAGCAAGGCATGATGAAATGGGTGAAAGAAACTATAAATAGGGCTCCAGTGCTGTGGTGATGAGGTCTGAGCAGGAGAAACATTCTATAGTCCCATGAGCAGGTCTCATCCTGTGGCAAGCCTGTGCTCCTGGACTGTGAACTTCAAACATGTGTCTAATGTTTACTTCACCATTTTAGTGGGTCAGGATGGCTACAGGAGGCTAGTTTGGGGTCTTTCCTTTCTCCCAGGAGGTTTAAGCTCTGAGTTTCTCCTGAGGTAGGCCTTGTTAAGAAAAACAGAATGGTCTGGAGGATTTAAAAACTGTTGGCTGGGATTCCAGCACTTTGGGAGGCCAAGGCAGGTGGAGTATTTGAGGTCAGGAGTTTGAGACCAGCCTGGCCAACATGGTGAAGCTCTGTCTCTACTAAAAATACAAACATTAGCTAGCCCTGGTGGCAGGTGTCTATAATTCCAGCTACTCAGGAGGCTGAGGCAGGGGAATTGCTTGAGCCTGGGAGGCGGAGGTTGTGGTGAGCTGAAATCGTGTCACTGAACTCCAGGCTGGGGGACAGAATGAGATCCTGTCTCAAAAAAAAAAAAAAAAAAAAAAAAAAAGATTATTTTTTTTCTCTCTCTGTTTATCAGAAGCAATGAAATAATTTTTCTTATTTACTATGTGGTTCTGGTAGGTTTCCTATGAGTAAAACTCACAAAAGCAGGAACACTCTTATGACTGGACCCTTTGGAATTTTAAATCTGAGACTTGTCCACCCTATATCAGCAGCAATTCATCAGCCACAGGTCAGGATTTTCTGCCCCAGCACTGATACCTGTGGAGATTTGTGCTCATGAGTTCCTGCTCCAATAAGCTAATTCTTTCCAGTCTTTCAAATGGGGTTATATCGCGTTCTTACTTATTTGATGGCTCTACAAAGAGTTGTGGATTTTTTTTAACCTGTTCAATTTGTGTCCTTTAATGTTACATGAATCTTTTTTCTTTTCTTTTTTTTTTTTTTTTTGAGATGGAGTCTTGCCGTGTGACCAGGCTGGAGTGCAGCAGCACAATCTCGGCTCACTGCAACCTCCGCCTCCTGGGTTCACGTGATTCTTCTGCCTCAGCCTCCCGAGTAGGTGGGACCACAGGTGTGTGCCACCACGCCCAGCTATTTTTTTTTTTTTTTTTTTTTTTTTTTTTTGGTATTTTTAGTAGAGATGGGATTTCACTGTGTTGGCCAGGGTGGTCTCGATCTCTTGACCTCATGATCCGCCCACCTCGGCCTCCCAAAGTGCTGGGATTACAGGTGTGAGCCCCTGCGCCCGGCTGCATTTTCTTTCTCATTTTGTTGATAGTCTGCACATATTACTACATTTTATAATGTACTCTCTTACATTATAAAATATTTACTACATTAGGAAAGATTCATTATTATAATCTTTCTGTTGAGATTGAACAAGCTTAGATACTTGAACTTGAAAAGGTACTTATCTATTGTCTTTTATTGTTCTTCATTCTTTTCTGTATATCTGTATTAGTCACAGCTTTCCAGAATCCATAAGGGATGGAATGGATAGATAGATAATAGATAATAGATAGATAGGTGATAGATAGATAGATGGTAAGAAATGGGCTTATGTTATTTCAGAGGCTGAGAAGTACCGAGGTCTACAGACGGCTAGCTAGAGACCCAGGAGAGCAGAAGGTTTAGTTGCAGACCAAAGCCTGCAGGCTTGAGGACCAAGAAAAGCCAGGGTTTTTGTTGAAATTCACAATCAAATAGAGACTTACATCCTAGCTCAAGATCATCAGACGAGGGGATTTCCTTTAACTTGTGGAAGTGTCAGTCTTTGGGTTCTTCTTCTTTTTTTTTTTTTTTTTTTTTTTGAGACGGAGTCTTGCTCTGTGACCAGGCTGGAGTGCAGCGGCACCATCTCGGCTCACCGCAACCTCCGCCTCCTGGGTTCAAGCCATTCTTCTGCCTCAGCCTCCCGAGTAGCTGAGACCACAAGTAGAGACAGGGTTTCACTGTGTTGGCCAGGATGGTCTCGATCTCTTGACCTCGTGATCCGCCCTCCTTGGCCTCCCAATGTGCTGGGATTACAGATGTGAGCCACCGCGCCCGGACCAAAGTGTCACTCTTTTTGTTCTATTCAGGCCTTCAACTGATTAGATAAGGGACACTTGCATTAAGGAAGGCAGTCTTCTTTACTCAGTCCACCAGACAAAATGTTTCTCTCTTCTTAAAAAAGCCTCAAAGACACATAGTAATGTTTGACCAAATAGCCGGGCAGTCCATGGTCCAGTCAAGTTGATACATAAAATTAACCATCACAATATCCGTGATCCTCTTTGAGATATTTCTTGCTTCAAAACTGCCTTTTATTCATTCTTGTAGTGTAAATTTTGCAGGTCATAAATTTTCTTTTAAGCACTTGAAAATATCATTTTTTTTCTTTCTTGCTTTCATTCTTTATGTGAAGTAGTCAGTTACCAGCATAATCGAAAAATTTCTGTGATATTCTTCAAAATCTACTTCTTCCTCTATTTAGAGGCTGCTCAATCTTATAACTACTACCTCTGCATTATATAGTTTCCATCTCTACATTTTTAAAGTATTTTTTACATTATTGTATTTTTATTTGCATTAAGAGAATTCAGAATCGCTTGTTAAAGCATTTTAATCACGACTGCTTTAAAATCTTGAATATACTAACGTCTGATTCATCTCAGTACTGACATCTTCTTTTTAATAATTTCAGCTTTTATTTTAGATTCAGGGAGTGTCTGTAGGTTTGTGATGTGCATATGTCCTGTGATGCTGAGGTGTGGGGCACGATTGACCTTGTCACCTGGGTAATGAGCATGCTATACAATAGATAGTTTTTCAAACCTTGCTCCCTTCCTTCCTTCTCTCTCTACAAGTGGCCAGTGTCTGTTATTACCATCTTTATGCCCATGTGTACCCAAAGCTTATGCCCACGAGTAACAAAGCTTAGCTCCCACTTATAAGTGAGACAACGTGATATTGTGTTTCTCTTCCTGTGTCAATTCACTTAGGATAATGGCCTCCAGCTGCATTCGTGTTGCTGCACAGGACGTGATCTTACTCTTTTTCATGGCTGCATAGTATTCCATGGTGTATAGGTATCACATTTGCATCATCAGTCCACCACGGATGGGTATCTAGTTTGGCTCCACATCTTTGCTATTGTGAATAGCCTTACAAGAAACATGCGTGTGCATGTGTCTTTTTGGTAGAATGATTTATTTTCTTGTGGCTATATAGCCAGAAATGGGATTGTTGGGTCAAAGAGTTCCATTTTTAGCTTCTTGAGAAATCTCAAAATTGTCTTCCACAGGGGCCAGACTAATTTACACTCCCACCAGCAGTGTGCAGGCAGTCTCTTCTCTCCACAGCCTCACCAGGCTCTGTTGTTTTTGACTTGTGAGTAATAGCCATTCTGACTAGTATGAAACAGTCTCTCACTGTGGTCTGGGTTTGCATTTCCCCAACGATTAGTGATGTTAAGCATTTTTTTCCAGCTGTTTCTTGCCTACTTGCACATTTTCTTCTGAGAACTATCTGTTCATATTTTCATTATACATTTTCATTATACATTTTTTTCTGCTAGGATTGTGATTCTTCTTAGTATATAGCAAGAAAACTCTTGTTAGGACAGCAACAGGTTTTTTTCTTTTTTAATCGTATCCCGGATATTTTGGATGTTACAAAAACTCTGATATTATTTAATCTTTATTTCTGCAGACAGCCCCCCTGTTAAGTTGTAGTATGAAAGCCAGGTGGTTGTGTGTGGTAGTTTTCTGCTGGCCTTGCCAAAATTACCTACACAAAAGTGGGGCACTGAGTTCCACTGCCTCATTGTTGATGAGAATGGTGGGCCTTGATCTTCCCCCTGTGCCCCATTAGTGCCAAGGAGCGGGCGCTGACGGCTGACTCACGCTTCCTTTTGGCTACAGGACACAAGCCCAGCTCCCACTGATTCTGTACATAAGGACAGGTGGAAGTGTTTTGTTTACCAGCCCCAAATCCCATGACCTTTATTGTTTTTTGAACTCATTGATTGCTAAGTGAGGCTGGAGGCTCAGCTTCTCAGTGAGCCCTGCTGACATCAGGCATCGAGGGGAAATAGCCTTGCTGAGCCCCATATCGCTGCGGAGTCGGTGTGCTCCAAGTGGTGACTGTCATTCCCTGCACTGCTTTGTTACATTGTTGCCATCAAGTGAGTGTGCGAGCTGAGATTCTGACCAGACTCTGCTGACCTTATCCTGGTGGGAGAATCAGAGAACTGTGTGCTTCTGCCAAGCATGGGTGGAATATTACCTTCCTACTCAGCCCCACTGACAAGACTTCAGCTGCTGAATTAAAGCATTGTCTGCTTCCAAGGGCAGTGGAGGAAGATGAGCTCCCTGCGCTGAGTGAGGATGAAAGAATCCAGCCTTCTCATTCCTGCTGAAGGCACCGGAGGGAGAACTCTGAGGGCTGCTGCCCACTCCCATGGCACAGGGATTGGATAAAAAAATCGCTTCTCCTCTCAGCCCTAAGGCAGTTTTTTATTAGTGCTTGTATGCAATCAAGTGGATACTGACAAAAAGCCTTTGTGTTTTGTCATAGAAACTACCTTTTTCCAAGTTCTTTGACTAGAAAAGGGTGACTTCTTGGACCTTTTTTGTCCTTGCCTGTTTGTGGTTCCAATTTGGTGGTATCTGTTCTGTTCAAGAGGCACTGAGAAAGCCCAGTGAACGTGCTTTCATGGTTTTCAAGTCCTGAGCCCCCTAAGCAGATGTCTGCTCCTTGTCACCTTTCACACTCTTTCTATGTTTGTTACGCCCAGGGACTTTCACTTGTAAGAGAGAGATCTGGGAGAAACAAGACAACTTCACATTGACTGGAACCGGAAGTACTCACTGTTTCTTACAACAGAGGGAGAAAGAGAGAGGCACACACACACACCCCCCCCACACACACAGAGAGAGAGAGAGAGAGAGAGAGAGAGAGAGAGAGAGGGAGGCAGAGAGAGAGAGATCTGTCTCCTCTGTAGTTTTAGATTTGATTGCATCTTTGCATGTTCCATAGGGCTTCCCACATTGTGAAAATTTAGCAAATAAGTTTTGAATGAATTTATAAAGTCATCCTCATGGTATCTAAGGTTGATGAAATTTACAGAGCTTCTTCTAAATGGTCACTTTACTATGATATTTTTAACAGGCACACACGCATTTGGGTAATGGGCATAGAACTATAGATGCTTACTGATCATTGGATTCTTATATAGAATCACAAAATAATTCGCTTGTAAGATGAAGATTTGTAGTTATAACATTCGTAACTCAAAAGAAAAGTGGAAATATTAAAAAATATTTTCCACTCTTGGAAAGAGGACAGCAGGGAGCCAGGGGCAGCAGATGCAGAGAGGTGGAGATACCTATGGAGCTAGAAAGCAAGGTACACGTGGGCCTATGCCGGAAATACGGACTTCAGAATCGGGAGGGTCTGAGTTTGAATCCGTCTTTACTGCACTTTAATTGCATGTAGGCATTTTATTAGACACTTCAGTTCATTTTCTTCATTTGGAGAATAATAATTTGAAACTCTTTGCATATAGCAATGTTTTTTCCCCAAATCCATACTCTCCTCATAAATTCACCATTGCATTATGGAGAAAGATGGGTTACCTCTGATTTCAGCCCCTGCTCTCCTTCCACCTCCACTCAATCCTACCATCAGGCAAAAGGTACTGGCAGCAGCATTACTTGGAAATCAGCACTCCCCAAGAAGAGAGAACAGAAATATGTAAAGCATCTTCCTACAATATGCAAATTGCACCTCACATAAATTCCTCCCTTTCCAAGATTCTCCCTTTAACCAGTTTAGGAATGAAAAACATCTTGTGTTTTATAACTACGTTTGTTATTACAAAAATATGGGACTCTATAAAAAAATGAGTGCCACACACCCCTTTCTTTAACAGTTCTTTCCTGCAGTCCAGGAGGCTTTATCACAGCACTGATAATAAAGGCAGAGTTAGGCTCATTTCCAGTAACTTAATGAGTTTTCCCAGCTGCTATGACTAGCAGAATGCCCTTAAATAGGAAGATAGAGTTACTTTGAAAGCCTATGCTGATTTTTATCTTCTGACTCCTCTTCTGTAGCGCACACTAACACGTTTTCTCAGATGGCTCCTTTATAGCATGTAAATTATGAGCATTGAAATAAATGCTCACTTATAGTGCTATTGGCTTTCCTATGTTTAAACAAGCCCTCTTGCAACTAATACCATGATGGTTTTGAATAACCACCTACAGCTCATCTGACAAAGTTACACTTGCTGCGTTATTACCAGTTGCAGGGGTCATTTTTCAAACGCTTTTCTGGTTTAACACTCTTTTCCTCTTCCCTTAAAAATGCCCAAACATAAAACGGAACAATAAGTACTCCAGGCTATAATAAAAACTTAATTTGCTCATTCTGAATGTAAATGTACATAGATTACTGAGATAAAATTGACATTTTAATTATAGATTGCAAAGGAAAAAGGCCATATTTCATTGAATATTTTCAAGTTATTGAATTTAAATGGCATTGAACATAGAGTAGCCCAGTCAGTCATTGCTGGAGGCTTGATGATCTTGGATAAATGTGGAAATTTGCACTTCTAAATAATTAGTTTAAGTAGCATTAAACCTTTTAAAACTCATTTCTGCTTATGATAGTTTATGTATTTCAATGTATTTACTGAGATTTTGGATCATTTCACGTGTGAGTGGCAATAGACTAAAAATACATTAAACAATCGCTGTCTCAACTGATGCAAGCTTCCAGCTGTCCAGCTGTCTGATTGTGCTGACTTTCCCCTGGCCCCGGTGGTCCCTCTTCCGTTGTACTACGGCATAAAGATAGCAGTGAGTATATATGATATAATGCAGAGTCTATATAATTTCTGAGCATGCCGTCATGTTTCTGTTCAATACCTGAGACATGAAAAAACAAACTCTGCAAAGAGATTCGTAGGTCAGTATGTGTTCAAGAATGCTGACTAGCTGAGATTCCCCCCTTGGCTGAGGTTCATTTGCATATCATCATGTCGGTTCCCACTGGCTGAGTACTAAGTCAGTGCTGTTCCCCAAGACTTAATCACTTCTAGCTCAAAATAGTATCTGGTTAAAATTTTCAATTCCAGTCCTCTACATTTTCACTAAAAAGCCAGGAAAATATCAAAATGTATGGACTGGAGCTATCTGGCATGAATCAACATTCATAAAGACAGATGAAAATAATGTAATAAAATTCTTCAGATTTTAAATCATAAAAATTATAGTTCTGTGGTACTATAGAATAATACTATAAAATGATCTGCATGTCTCTATCATCAGTGTTGTTATTATGAAATTTGAAACCAATGTCAGCAGTACTCGACATGTTATTCTCAGATACTTTAGGGCTCCAAGACCATCTCAAGCAAGTTCACGGGTCAAAATTATTTCTATGTCAATACTAAGTGGTTGCCGTTTTCCTGTGTTCACATTGTCTCTGATGTGACCGAAGCAGTAGTGCATGATTGGCACACCTCAGCATAAATCACGGCAGTAGCAACAAGCATTACAGTCAGCTGTGGAGCTGTTTACAGAAGACAGCAGCACACATGTATGTCAGGGGCCGGTGCCTGATGGTGGAAGATAAGAAAACACTGTCAAGAAGTGGGTCTGTCCTGGAACCAGCCCAAATGCCCATCAATGATAGACTGGACAGGGAAAATGTGGCACACATACACCGTGGAATATTATGCAGCCATCAAAAACGATGAGTTTGTGTCCTTTGTAGGGACACGGATGAACCTGGAAACCATCATTCTCGGGAAACTGACACAAGAGCAGAAAATCAAACACCGCATGTTCTCACTCATAGGAGGGTGTTGAACAATGAGAACACATGGACACAGGGAGGGGAGCACTACACACTGGGGTCTGTTGGGGGGAAATAGGGGAGGGACAGTGGGGGGTGGGGAGTTGGAGAGAGATGGCATGGGGAGAAATGCCAGATATAGGCGAAGGGAAGGAAGGCAGCAAACCACACTGCCATGTGTGTACCTATGCAACAATCTTGCATGTTCTTCACATGTACCCCAAAACCTAAAATGCAATAAAAAAAAAGAAATGGGTCTGTAGTAATCACATTTTTTTTTTTGGTTTCTATTTTTTGTGTTTGTTTGTTTCTACTACAATACTGATATTTTCCCCTCCTAAAAGAATCTGGGAACCGAGGGTGCAGAGGCCATCATGGTCAGGCAGCATGAGAGACATGACCCACACTGTGTCCTCATGGAGACAAAACGCTCAAATCAGTGCAAGGCTTCTAATGTGGGATGAGTTTGCAGAGGAAGAAAAGCAGATGAGCAGCTATTACAATTTCTCCTTTCTTTTCCTTTTTCTCCTACAAAATACAGATGACTATCCTGATTTTTCTATTTCTGTTTTGCCCATAAAATTAATGCCTTCCCACTACTGATCAGCAAGGGTGATTTTGCCTGTGAATAGCCACTGCACTCCAGCCTGGGCAACACAGCGAGACCACATCTCTATTAAAAAAAAAAAAAAAATTAAGGAAAAGATAAGAGAAGAAGTAAGGTAAAAATTTTTTTTTTTTTAAATTAATGCCTTGTATTAGCGTGGTACATTTGTAGTCATTGATGAGACATTTGAATACATTATTATTAATTGAAATCCATAGTTTCCATAAATGTTCACTCTTGGTGTACAGTCTGTGATGGATATGACCAACGTATAATGATTTGTATCCAACATTACAGTGTTAGGCAGAGTAGTTTCACTGCAGTGCGTTGTGATCATGCTACAGCACTCCAACTTTGATGACGGAGCAAGACACTGTCTCAATAATAATCATCATCATAATACCTATCTTCATTGAATTCCCATTGCCCCTTTTGCAAAGATCAATTGACGGTAATTGCATAGGTCAGCTTCAAGTTTCGCTATTCTGTTCCATTGATCTATTTGCCTTTTTAAAAAACTAATACTACACTGTCTTGATGTCAGATGGTGTCAGTCTTCTGACTTTGTTTTTCCTCCTTCAATGTTATTAACTATTGTTACTCTTTTACCTTCCTAAATAAACTTCAGAATAAGTTCATCAATATCCACAAAATAATTTGTTGGAATTTTGATTGTGATTGCATTGACTTTATAGATGAATTTGGAAGAAAGAGATTATTGACAGTATAAAGTCTTCTTGTGCATGTACATGGAATGTTCTTCCATTTATTAAATCTTTTAAATTCATTTCATTAGATTCTTGAAGTTTTTCTTTCATATGAATTTTATACCTATTTTCTTAGGTTGCCAGTATATTTTTATGTAAGAATGAAAAGATAAAGTACATTTAAACTGCAGTAATTATAACTGCTAACTGCTAATATAAAGACAGTACAAGGGTATGTGCCAGCAAGCCTAGATACATACTCAAACTGCTTATAAGAATTTAGAATAGGCGGCCGGGCGCGGTGGCTCACGCCTGTAATCCCAGCACTTTGGGAGGCCGAGGCGGGTGGATCACGAGGTCAAGAGACCAAGACCATCCTGGCCAACACAGTGAAACCCCGTCTCTACTAAAAATACAAAAATTAGCTGGGCGTGGTGGCGCGTGCCTGTAGTCCCAGCTACTCAGGAGACTGAGGCAGGAGAATTGCCTGAACCCGGGAGGCAGAGGTTGCAGTGAGCTGACGTCACGTCACTGCACTCCAGCCTGGCGCCTGCTGATGGAGTGAGACTGTCTCAAAAAAAAAGAAAAAAAAAAAGAAAGAAAAAAAGGAATTTAGAATAAATTGACAAACATAGAATTTTAGATATATAAAGAAAACTTGCTTTTATGAACTATTTTTTTTTTTTAGTTTATTTTATGTTTTTTCATTCTCTTTTTTTTCTTTTCCAACTTTCATTTTAGGTTCAGGGGGTACATGTGCAAGTCTGTTGCCTGAGGAAATTGTGTGTCACGGGGTTTTATGTGCAGATTCTTTTGTCTCCCAGGTAATAAGCATAGCATGGACAAATAGTTGTATAATCTGCACACTCCTCCAGCCTCCACCCTTAAGTAGGCCCCAGTGACAATTGTTCCCTTCTTTGTGTCCATTTGTACTGAATTTTTAGCTCCCACTTATAAGTGAGAACATGCAGTAAAAAATGGTATTGTTAAAGATGGAAAATCTTGTAGAAAGATTTTTATCCCAAACTCTGTAACATGAAATCTGTAAATTAAAATTTTAAATTAAATGATTTAGTTAAAAACAAAAATATAGACAACAACAAAATACACAGCCTTCCCTAATGCACACGAAACACTCTCCAGGATAGATCATATGTAATGACAAATTAAGTTTCAATCAATTTTTAAAAGATATATATGATTAAATTATCTTCTCTAACCACAACAAAATTAAGTTATACATTAATAACAGAAGGAAAACTGGAAAATTCAAAAATTTGTGAAAACTAAACGACATTTTTTTCTTTGAGATAGAATCTTGCTCTGTCACCCAGGCTAGAGTGTAGTGGAGCAATCTTGGCTCACTGCAACCTCAGCCTCCCAGGTTCAAGCAATTCTCCTACCTTAGCCTCTCGAGTACCTGGGATTACAGGCACACACCACTATTCCTGGTTAATTTTTGGATTTTTTAGTAGAGACGGGGTTTCACCATGTTGGCCAGGCTTGTCTCGAACTCCTGACCTCATGATCCACCTGCTGTGGCCTCCCAAAGTGCGGGGTTTACAGGTGTGAGCCACCACACCTGGCTAAGAACAGACACTTAAACTATCAGTGCATCAAAGGAGAAATCACAATGAAAAATAGAAAATGCTTGCAGATTAATGAAAATGAAAGCGCAAGATATTAAAACTTATGGGACACAGTACAAGCAGTATTAAAGAGTAATTTATAATGATACATGCTTAAATTAGAAAGAGAGAGAGAGAGAGAGAGAGAGAAAGAGAGAGAGAAATATCCCAAACCTAGCAGAATAAAAAAAAATAGCAAAGGTAAGAGCAGCAGTAAATAAAAGAGATAATAGAAAAATAATAGAAAAATTTATTAAAACCAAAGTTCATTCTTTGAAAGATCAAAAAAAAAATTGACAAACAGTTATATTGATTACAAAAAATTAAGCATTAAAGACTTTGATTGTTAAATCAAAAATGAAACTAAGGGCCTTATCACTGAGTGTATGGATATGTAAAAAAAAAGATTTTGAGACATTACTGAGAAGAATTACACACCAAGAAACAAAATAACCTACATAAAATTGACAAATCCCTAGAAATACAAAACCTACCAAGACCGAATAATAAAGAAATAGAAATTCTTAATAGACTTATAACTAGTTAGAAGACTAAATCAGTTATCAAGATTATCCTGTCAGTAAAAGGCCCTGGACCTTATAGCTGCACTGCTAAATTCTATCAAACATTTAAAGAACTAATATCATTCTCAAAGTTTCTTTAAAATTAAAGAGAAGAGAATACTTCCTAACTCAATCTATGTAGCCAGCATTATGTTAATATGAATGCCAAACAAGGATATTCTAGGAATAGAAAACTACAGACCAATTTCTTTTATGAACATCAATGTAAAACCCTCAGCAAAATATTAGTAAACAGAATTCAATGGCATCTTAAAATGATTCTACACCATGTCCAATTGAGAGTTACTCCTTGAATGCAAGTATGATGCAACACATGGAAATTGATTGGTGTAATACATCACATTTAACAGAGTGAAAGGAAATTAAAAAAAAAAAATGATCAACTCAACACAAAGAGCATTTGATAATATTGAACACTCTTCTGTGACAAAAACATTCAACGAGCTGAGAGTAGAAGGAGACTGCCTCAACATAGTAAAAGCCATATATGAAAAACCCATCACGAACATCATACTCAGTGAAAAAGACAGGAAACATTTTCTCTCAGATCAGCAATAAGGAAAGATGCTTATTTTCACCACTTGCATTCAACACAGTACTGGATGTCCTAGCTGGAACAATTAAGCAATAAAAAGAAATAAAAAGTATATAGATGGAAAATGAATAATTAAAATTACCTGCATTCACAGATGATATAATCTTGTATGTGGAAAACTCTAAAGTTTACACACACACACACACACACTCACACACACACACACTCACAATGAGGGAGATGAAGAGACACTGTTAGAACTGATGACAGACTTCAGCAAAGTAGCAAGAAGCAGTCACATGCAAAAATCAGGTGCGTTTCTACACACTAGTAATGAATAGTCTACAAAGCAATTAAGGAAACAATTCCATTTTCATAACATAAAGAAGAATAAAACCCTGTGAAATTAGCTTAACCTTGGAAATAAAAGTCTTATACAACGAAAACTACTAAACACTGCCAACAGAAGTTAAAGAAGACATAAATAAATGAAAACACATCCTATTTTCATGGTTTGGAAGACTTAACATTGTTAAAATGTCAATATTGCCCAAATCATTATACAGATTCAATGCAATCCCTATCAAAATCCCAATGATGATTGCCAAAGGTTTAGAGAAATCTATCATAATATGTATACGAAACGTCAGGAGACCCTGAATAGCCAAACAAGTATTGAAGTAAGGAGACTTAAAGATTTACGTTTTCTGATTCCGAAACTTATTACAAATCTAGAGTAATGAAAACAGTGTAGGACCAGTACAAAGACAGACACATAGACTGACAGAATGGGCTAGAGAACCAAAAAATATGTGATTAAATAATTTTCAACAAGCATGCCAGGACTGTTCAGCAAAGAAGGGTCAGTATTTTCAACAAATTGTGCAGGAAAACTGCATATGCACAATCCAGAAAATGAAGTTGAACATTGACCTAACAAACCATATACAAAAATTAAGTCAAAATGGATAAGAGATCTAAATATATGAGCTAAACTACGAAAGTCTTAGAACAGGATATCCAATCTCTTGGGTTCCCTGGGCCACGTTGGAAGAAAAAGTATTTCCTTTGGCCACACATAAAATGCACTAACACTAGCAATAGTTGAGCAAAAAGCAAAACAAAACTGCAAAAAAATCTCATGATGCTTTTAGAAAGTTTACGAATTTATGTTGGGTCACATTCAAAGCCATCCCGGGCTGCACACAGTCCTTAGGCCACAGGATGGACAAGCTTGTCACAGAAGAAAACACAGGGAGAAAGCTTCACTACGCTGGATTTGGCAGTGATTTTTTGGATATGGCACTCAAGGTATAGGAACAAAAGAAAAAGTATTTGATTTCATGAAAATAAAAAAGCTCCGTGCATTATAGGATATTATCATCAGAATAAAAATGCAACCTTTGAAATAGCAAAATGTATTTTCAAATCATATGTCTGACAAGGGATTAATATTTAGGATATAGAAAGGACTCCTAAAATTCAACAACAGCAACAACCACAAAAAACCTGATTCAACAACTGGCAAATTGTTGAATAGACATTTCTTCAGAAAAGGTATATAAATGGCCAATAAGCATATGAAAAGATGTTCAACATCACTAATTATTAGGGAAATGCAAATCAAAACCACAATGAGATATCATCTCATACCTATTAGTATGGCTACTATCAAAAAACAGAAAACGATAAATGTTGGTGAAGATGTAAGAAATGGGAAACCCTGTACACCATCAACGAGAATGTAAAATGTTATAGCCACGGTGGAAAACGCTATGGCCTTTAATCAAAAAACTGAAAATTTAATTGCTATATGATCCAGCAACTTCGATTCTGGGTATATACTCTGTATTAGTCTGTTTTCATAGTTCTATGAAGAACTGCCCAGGACTGGGCCATTTAGGTTTAATTGACTCCTACTTCCGCACTGCTGGGGAGGCCTCAGGAAACTTACATAGCAGAAGGCAAAGGAGAAGCGGGCACCTTCTTCACAGTGTGGAAGAGCAAAGTGAGTGCCCTCAGGGGAAATGCCAAATGCCTGTAAAGCCATCAGAGTCCTTGAGACTCACTCACTATCACATCACAAGAACAGCTTGAAGGAAACCATGCCCATGATCCCACTACTTCCATCTGGACCCACCTTTGACAGGGGATTATGGAGATTACAATTCAAGATGAGATTTAGGGTGGAGACACAGCCAAAGCATATCCTACTCCAAAGAGCCTTAAGCAAGGTCTCCAAAAGATAGTTGCATACCAGTGTTGATAGTAAGATTATTCACAATAGCTAAAGCATGGGAGCCATCCAAGTGACTATGACAGATGAAGAATAAGCAACTTATGTTGTATGCATGCAAGGGAATGCTATTCATCCTTTAAAATCAAGGGATTTAACATACCCTATAAAAAGCTTGTTCAGCCTGTAGCCCAGGATGGCTTTGAATGCGGCCCACCACAAATTCGTAAACTTTCTTAAAACATTATGAGATTTTGTGTGTGTGTAATTTTTTTTTTCCTTTTTAGCTTTTAATAATGTGTTTTATGTGAGGCCCAAGAAAATTCTTCTTCCAGTGTGGCCCAGGGAAGCCAAAACACTGGACACCCCTATCCTATAACATGGATGAACTTTGAGGACATTACATGCAGTGAAATAAGTCAGTTACAAGAAAACAAATATGGAATGCTTCTATTTATGAGATAGAGTAGCTAAAGTCATAGAGACAGAAAGTAGAATGGGGATTGTCAGGGACTTGGGGGAGGGCGAATGGGGGTTTATTGCAATGCCTTCAGAGTTTCATCTGTGTGTACAACAGTGTGAATGAACTCAGTGTCACTGAACTGTATACTTTAAAATGGTTAAGGTTGCATATGTTATATTGTGTTTATTTTATCACAATAAAAAATAGAGGCCAGGTACAGTGGCCCACGCCTATAATCCAAGCACTTTGGGAGGCCGAGGCCGGTGGATCATGAGGTCAAGAGATCGAGACCATCCTGGTCAACACGGTGAAACCCCATCTCTACTAAAAACACAAAAATTAGCTGGGCATGGTGGTGCATGCCTGTAGTCCCAGCTACTCGGGAGACTGAGGCAGGAAAATTGCTTGAACCCAGGAGGTGGAGGTTGCGGTGAGCCAAGATCGTGCCATTGCAATCCAGCCTGGGTAACAAGAGTGAAACTCCGAATCAAAAAAAAAAAAAAAGAAAAAAGAAAAAGAAAAATACGAAAGCTATGGTATTAATATAAAACTTGCACATAAATATCTATCTATTTGATTCTGGGGATCGAATAAATGTTACCGATAATATAATGAAGTAAAATGAGAAAAAATATTGATATATTAACTATGAAAAATATTTTATTCTGCATATCAAAGTGTACATATTCTTTGTTTAAAAAGAGATTTATAAATAAGAAACAACGCAAATAATTAGCAAACAAAATTCACTGGTAATTCATAGAAAATAAAAAGATTATTAATTGAACAAACAGAATATGCTAGATATATAAGTTATCTGGGCAATAACATAAATACAAATTATAATTAAGTATTGCTATTTTAGCTGAAAACAGTAATTTGGGAACCAATGAAAATATGCAAGGTTATTAAAGGCTTAGACAATCTGGGACTAATTGCTGTGAGTTAGATTTACCAAACCTTTATTAATGCAGTTGCATTTTATGTCAAAAATCTTTAAATTTTACTTGCCCTTGACCATTCAATTATACTCCAAAGAGTATAAGCCAAATAAATATTTAAAGATTTGTTTGCCACTTACATGCAAAAATGTTTAGTGCAACCCTTTTGCAACAGCAAATACTTGAAAACTCCTGAATGTTGATTGATCAGGATTGAAAAACAAATCATGCTACTACTTTGTAATATATCATCTACTCTTTACAAATAATGTTTCTAATCATGGTGTTTATATGGCCTGAAATTCAGAACTAAGCAAAAAATGCTATTTCGAAACAGTATTTGAGTAGGTTCCATTTTAAAGGTGCTATATAGGCCGGGCGCGGTGGCTCAAGCCTGTAATCCCAGCACTTTGGGAGGCCGAGGTGGGTGGATCACGAGGTCAAGAGATCGAGACCATCCTGGTCAACATGGTGAAACCCCGTCTCTACTAAAAATACAAAAAAATTAGCTGGGCATGGTGATGCGTGCCTGTAATCCCAGCTACTCAGGAAGCTGAGGCAGGAGAATTGCCTGAACCCAGGAGGCGGAGGTTGCGGTGAGCCGAGATCGCGCCATTGCACTCCAGCCTGGGTAACAAGAGGGAAACTCTGTCTCAAAAAAAAAAAAAAAAAGTGCTACATAGATGCAAACAGAGTATGCAGGCATTTGTTGACTTTAGCATTCTCCAAATACTGAGATTGTGTTATTCATCTTTCTTGCTTTTTGCTCATCTGTACCTTGACATTATATTTATCATTACAAAATTGTCATTTCATAATAAGAAAATTTTTATAATGGAAAATAAATTAAAATAGGGTAGATTTCACTTCCCAAAATATCATATGATATTTAACTGTATTAGGGTTGCCTTCTTTGCTGCTGGTATGAATCTTAGAAGCAATGCTGTTTCACAGTTATTCTAACTGTTGTATTTATGTTAACTAATCTTTGAAGATACAATTGCTTTTAATATATTGTTTCTCTAAATGATTTCTTCAGAAATAATTCTGAAAGTGGAAGGAAATTTCAACCTTCTTTTTTCTTTTTTTTGAGACGAGTGTCACTCTGTTGCCCAGGTTGGAGTGCAGTGGCGTGATCTCAGCTCACTGCAGCCTCTACCTCCTGGATTCAAGCAGTTGCCCTGCCTCAGCCTCCTGAGTAGCTGGGACTACAGGTACCTGCCCCAATGCCCGGCTAATTTTTTGTACTTTTAGTAGAGATGGAGGTTTCACCGTGTTAGCCAGGATGGTCTCCATCTCCTGACCTCAGGATCTGCTCGCCTCGGCCTCCCAAAGTGCTGAGATTACAGGAGGGACCCACAGTACCTGGCCTCAACATTGTTGTGAAAGTATCAAGATTCATTTTAAATTTTACAGAATTTAATGCAAGTGTCTGTGTTCTGACCAGACTCATCATGTTTGTCTCTCACTGTTCTAATCCAGATACTTGCCTGGCAGCTGTCTCATAATTCATTAGACTGCTTCAGGTGAAGGTAAAGGAAAGCCGAAAAATTTAATATTGACGCTTACTTCGCTCTTACTAATGTGTTTTAAACTAGTGTGAAATAAAGGATCTGGATATCTTATAAACGCTATTTTTATATTATAAATGTAATTGGAAATATAAGGTTATATAGTGTAATATAAAAAATGAAATAGACTCATAAAATATTTTCCAGAGTTTAATGTCACCTAAACTTTCTTCTGTGGAACACTAATTTTGAGGAAGGCTAATACATTATATTGGAGATCGAAGAGACATTTGTTATGTAGTCTCTGAAAGCAAACTACCCAGAATCTCAGTGGCTAAAACAGCAGGCATTTTATGGTGTTTCTTGATTTCATGAATCAGGCATTTGGGCAGGGTTCCAAAGGCTGATTCGTTTGTTCCAAGTGGTGTCAACTGACGTCACTCAGGGGTATCAGTGAGAGAACAATGACGGGATTGCTTCAGTCACACGCTTAGCACCTTCGAGGAAGAGCTTGAAAGTTGAGTTCAATAGGAACCATCCCTCAGAACACCTACATGTCGCTTCTCTAGCAGGGAGCCTCAGACTTCTGTATCTCAGGGATCCCAGGAAGGGGATTCTGTGAGTGGAAGTTGTAAGCCCTTCCGATGAGAGAGTTTCAGATTCTGTTCTTTTGTGACGTATCGTTAATCAACAAGTCACCAAGTTTAACTCAGACTTGGAGAGGAATTCTATTCCATCTCTTAGTGAGAGAAGCAGCAAGAAATTTGTGGCCATCTTTAATCTATTACACAGATTTCTAGGTCAAAATGTTTTGACCAAAGGTAATTGTGATTTTCATGATTGCAGGTTTGTTAGACATATTAATTCATGTGTAAGACATTGGAGTTAAGTGGCCTTTGGGGTATGCAACTTACCTAGACTTCTTTGAGAACAATATATTTTCCTGAAAATCTTTTCTGGAATGTCTTGTGCTTTCTTAAGGGTACATTTCTAAGCACTATTAGTTACTGACGCTCGTTCTTTACGCAGATGTTCATTTAGTTTCTATTACCAGGTTATTTGTTCAGTAATTTATAATCATTTACAAATGTAATAAATTAGTTTTTGTTTTAAGCATTGGTTTTAAACAGCAAATTTAAATATAATTTACATATTGTAAATTTACCCATGTAAAGTGTCATTTGCCCATTTAAACCAATTTGATGGATTTTAATATATTCACAAATATTCACAACCGTAACCACAATTTTAGAATAGTTTGTCATTTAAAAAAAAAAAAACAAAAAACCAATGTACTCGTTAGCCATCACACTCCTGTTACCCCTCCTCCTCAACCCTGAAAAACTAATAATCTATGTTATGTCTCAATAAATTTCCCTGTTCTGGATATTTCCTATGAGTTGATTCATATACCAAATGGCTTCTCTCATAAAGCATAATGTTCTCAAGGTTTGTCCATGTGGTTGCATATATCAGTATTTCATTCATGTCAATGAGCAAATAATAATGTATTGTATAAATATAGCACATTTTTCATTCATTTTTTCACTGATGGAAAATTGCATTGTTTCAAGTTTTCAGGCATTATAAATAATGCTGCTATAAGCAGCCACATATTCCAGGGGTATCCAATCTTTTTGTTTCCTTGGGCTACAATGGAAGAAGAATTGTCTTGGGCCACACGTAACATACATTAACAATAGCTGATGAGCTAAAAACAAAGATTGCACAAAAATATCATGTTTTAAGAAAGTTTACAAATTTCTTTTGGGCTGCATTCAAAGCCATTCTGGGCCATGTGTAACCCTTGGGCTGAGGGTTTGGCAAGCTTGATATAGACATTTTTGAGTGAATGTATGCTATCATTTCTCTTGGGTATGTACCTAAGGGTGCATTTGCTAGTTCACATGGTGGCCATATACTTAATTGTTTAAGAAACTGCCAGACTATTTTTCAAAGTGGTTGCACTATTTTAAATACTCATCAACAGTATATGAGTATGCTGATTTCTCTAAATTCTCACCAAAACTTGTTATCTGACATTTTGATTCTAGCCATCTTAATGAGTATCAAGTGGTATTCTATTATTGTTTAGATTTGCATTTTTATAACTCATGATATCAAACATTATTTCATTGCATATCTTCGTTTGTATATTTTCTTGGAAAAAATCTATTTAGCTATTTGTCTATTTCTTGAATTGGGTAACCTTTTATTATTAAACTGTAACAATTCTTTATGTATTCTAGATGCAACACCCTTACAAGGTATATGATTTGTAAATATTTTCTACTATTTAGTGAGTTGTCTTTTCACTTTCTTGATGTCCTTTGAGACACTAAATTTTTAATTTTGATGAAGTCCAATTTACCTATTTCATTCTCTTATTACTGATGATTTTGGTGTCATGCCTAAGAATCCTTTATCAAATCCAAAGTCATAAAGATTTAGGTATGTTTTCTTCTAAAAGTTTTATATTTTTAACTCCTACATCTAGGCCTTTAACACAGTTTTACTTAATTTTGTATATGCTGTTATACATGGGCCCAAATTTATTATTTTGTCTGCTGTCTATTCAATTGAGCTAGTATCACTTATTGAAAGGGTTCCTCCTGCCTTCACTGAATGGTTTTGGCAGCCTGTAGAAAATCAGTTGACCACGGATGGTTGAGTTTGCATCTAGACTCTCCATTCTATTCCATTTATCTACATGTCTTCTCGTGCCAGTACCACACCGTCTTGATTACTGTTGCTTTGCAGTAAGATTTGAGGTCAGGAACTGTGAGACCTCTTATTTTGTTTTTCATTTTTAGAATTGTTTTGGCTGTTCTGAGTTCCTTCAATTCCATATGAATCATGGAATCAGCTTGTCAATTTTTACAAACAAGTCAGCTAGGATTCTGATAGGGTCTGTTGAATTTGAAGATCATTTGAGGGAGAATGGCACTGACGCTCTCCATGCTCTGTTCAAATGAAATTGCTTTCTTTGTGAGTAATTCATGGCTGGCTTCTCCTCCTGGGTGACATCTCTGAGCCAGAGCTCTGGACCTGGGGATTCTCTCTGAGTGACACCTTGCTCTGGGAGCTCAGCACTTGGTGAAGAGGTTAGGAGAAATATCAAGCAGCATAAGGCTATCTCAACTTGCATGCAACTACTACTCCCTTATGAGATCAGAAAGGGCTGTCAGGGCCCCAGTATTCTCAGCGGTGTGGACTGGGCAGAAGAATGGTGTCCCCCTATCCATGCGGTTGCCCAGGGCTTGCCTCAAAAACTGAGGGCAGGATGTGAAACACTGAAATTCTGCTATTTCAGGGAGAAAAGGTCTGAACGTGGGAGGCGGTAGAGGAAGCCCTGGGCACTTAGCTGCCACAGTCCAGACTGGAGTCTCTCGTTCAGGACCTGGGAGGGGTGAGAAAAGGAAGTTTTTGTTCAAATACCACCGATTCTACCTTTCTTACCAAATTTTATAGATTTTATTGAGTAAATATTTTTTATTTGCTGTCTGCTCTGAGGATTGTTTCAAGATGATTTAAATTGTTTTTTCCCTCCACTCCCTGTCCTCGTCTCCTCCCTCCCTCCCTCCCTCCCTTCCTTCCTTCCTTCCTTCCTTCTTTACTTCTTTCCTTCCTTCCTTCCTTTCTTCTTTTCTTTCTTCTCTTTTTCTCTTTTCACCAGATTCACCAGGAAGTGGATCAACAAAGCTGCTCACACCGTAGTGCTGGAAGAAGCTCCGAGAACCCGGGTGATTTCATTTTACAAGTGCACTGTCTATGCTCCTGAAGATGAGAAGTCTTGAACATGGAAAAGACATTGAGCCAGTGGACTTGAAGGTATAGACTCCGGGGTGGGATGGGCATGGACCCTCCACACAGTCCCTGAACTGCCCAGCAGGGTGCGACCACACCCACTCCTAATAGGGTCAGTTCCAGTTTCCTCCCAATATAATTAGTTAGATTTTTGACCTGAACTTGTTTAAAAAAAAAAAAAAAATTGGCGAACTTCCCATTAAATGGAAAATCACCTTTATTTACAGGGAAGGGATATAAATTATAAATGCATGACATGCCCAGACATAAGTAATAAAGTTTCCAAATCTACGTTTTATAAAGGAACTTTGCAGTAGTTCGTGATTTTTATAACAAGATGCTTTTGAGTCAATCATAAATTACTTTATCTTTCCATTTATTCATTTTCACCCACAAAATACTCCCAGCTTCCCCACATTATTATGGATCAGGATACCAAATTGTATATATCATGAAGAAAAAAGAAAGCTCTCTAATGAATTCCTCAATGGATTTGATTACAAACTGTGATTTCTTAATATATTCTTTTCTGCAGAAAAACTTGCCAAGTTAAAAATAACTGAGACTTACATTATGTTCTTCTATTAATATGAACCCAAAAATAAGTTATATTGTTTTACAGTCAAACTAAAGAAAAAATGAATCTGGCATCAAATATGTGGGAAAAACATTGAGCTTTTAAATGACACTACTTTTGTTTCAGAAAGTAGCCAAATATTTGAAGTCTAATATTAAACTACTTGTGGAAAATCATCAGGCAATCAGGAAATAAATACAGAAATTACATAAAAATTACAGGAGGTAAATAATATTTTTATTATAGTTTTAAAATAGGCTATATTTGCTGTACAAAACATGACCATATAAAATGTTAAACTTTTACCTCTGGAACCAAAAAGATAGCCGTTTAACATGGTTGTTCATGCAATGATTTTATGCATTTATATAAAGTTTTACACGAAGAGTCTTAACCACAAAGGTATATAGCAATTTTAAACATGTACTCAACCAATAAACAATGTTTCAGATTCAAAAGATCTAAAACGATCCAGAGAATGAGAAAATATTTACAAATCAAATACCTGATGAGAGATTAATATTCTGAATATATAGAGAATCCCTAAAACTCAACAACAAAAGACCCAACATCACTCAAAAATAGGAAAAGAACTTAAATGGACATTTCACAGAAGATAATAGACAAGCACATAAAAGGGTGTTTAACATCACTAATTATTAGGGAAATACAAATAAAAGCCACAATGAGATACCATTCCACACCCATTAGGAGGGCTCTTATCAAAACAAACGCATGAACGAACAAATAGAAAATACCTATTGGTGAGAACTTGAAGAAATTGAACCCTCGTGCATTGCTAGTAGATATGCCAAATGGAACAGCTACTATAAAAAATAGTGTAATGGTTCCATAGAAAGTTAAAAATTTGGTCCAGCAATTCCACTTTTGGGTGTATACCGAAACAAATGAAAGCAGAGGTTCAAAGACATATTGTACATTATGTTCATGGCAACATTATTCACAATAGCCAAAAAATAAATGCAGCTCAAGTGTCCATCAGTGGAGGAATAAATAAGCAAAATTACGTGTGTGTATAGATGTATATATACACAGACATACATATATGTCTATACACATATATCCATATGTGTGTATACATATATACATATATTTATATATACACATATATACATATTTTTATATACACAGACACACACATATATAAAAATATATATGTATAGACACATGGATATATATCTGTACACATATATCCATATGTGTGTATACATATATAAATATATTTATATATACACAGACATATATACACACACAGATACATATATTTTTATATATATGTATTTTATATAAATATGTGTGTATACATATATAAATATATTTATATATACGCAGACACACACGCACACGCATATACCTAAGGCAGAAGCATAGGATCTGAAGGCAGGGAACTTAAGGCCAATTCATGCTGAAACAGGGAAATCACCAAGGCCTGGGTTCAGAGAATCTAAGCCAATTACTGCAAAATTCCTGAAGCCAATCCAGAAAGAAAAACGTGTCTCCCCATGTGGAGTAACAAAGGATCAAAGGCTACTCTTGCCACCGCCCTCCCTTGCCACCAAGTCTCAAACGGAAAGGGAGAGCGCCTTGGATTGGCTGCAGGCCGAGCAGGGACCGTCCTTCATCGGCGCAGGGTACCAATTCACCCCAGCCTGAAATTAGCTGCAGACCAAATCTTTCATCCACATAAGAGATAGCTGATCATAACCTCAAAGGGAGTACTTAAGACCCAGAAAACTTTGTAACTTGGCCCTTCAGCTGCTTGCAAGGGCCAGCTCTCACCCTGTGGAGTGCTTTCTCATTTTAATAAATCCTGCTTTCACTGGTTTGTTCCTGCATTTCATTCCTCCGCTACTTTTTTGCTCAATTCTTTTTGCAAAATGCCAAGGACTTGGACAACTCACAGTCAAGACCTAGTAACATATTTTTGCATATATGCATATATGTATATGTATATATATGTGTGTGTGTGTGTGTGTGTATATATATATTGCTTATGCATATATATGTATACATATATGTATCTATATATACCTAATTTTGCTGATTGATTATAAGCAAAATTATAATTTAAAAAATATATATATATATATATATATATATATATATATATATATATAGCTAAAAGAAGGAAATTCTGACATATGTTATAGCATGGTCAAGGCCTGAAGACATTATACTAGGTTGTATCAGTCAGGATTCTCTGGAGCAACAGAGCTAATAGGATAGACGGATATGTATTTGAAAGGGGGTTACTAAGTATTAACTCAACTGATTACAAGGTCCCAAAGCAGGCCATCTGCGAGCTGAGGAGGGAGAGCCAATCTGAGTCCCCAAACTGAAGAACTTGGGTCCGATGTTGGAGGGCATCCAGCCAGGGAGAAAGATGTAGACTGGGAAGCTGGGCCAGGGTCATTTTTCACATTTTTCTGACTGCTTTTTATTCACTGGCAGCTGATTAGATGGTGCCCATCCAGAGTAAGAATGGGTCTGCCTGCCCGAGTCCACTGAGTCAAACGTTAATCTCCTTTGGCAACACCTTCACAGACACACCCAGGATCCATACTTTCTATCCTTCAATCCGATCAAGTTGACACTCAGTATCAACCATCACATCAGTGAAACAAGCCAATCACAGAAGTACTTGTACTGTGTGCTTCACTCATACAAGGTATTCACAGTAGTCATAGTCATATACACAGGCTGGTTGCCAGGGGCTGGCATGAGGGGAGAATGTGTAGTTATTGTTTAGTGAATACAGAGCTTCAGTGTTGTAAAGATGAAAAAGTTCTGTGGATAGATGGTGGTAACCATTGCTCAACAAAGTGAACATATTTAGTGCCACTGAACTGTACACTTTAAAATGGTTAAAATGTTTAATTTCATGTTATAAATATTTTACCACAATTTCCAAAATAAATTTAAACTCCTCTTATTGGAGATTTTAGCACATATATCTAAGTAATAAAGTAGCAGACAAAACATTAAGATGTGAGCAACCCAATTAAAAAATGAGAGCTACCTGACAGAATGTACATTTTTCTCTGTTGCATATAAATAATATGAAGTTTGGGTCACATATTATATGGTGACATAATCTGGGTCACAAAGTGTCAACACACTTAAAGAATTGAAAGAAAACACAGCAATAGTATACAGATAAAATCAATAACATGTAAATAAAAAAAGCACTTTAAATCTTTTCTTTGGAAATTAAGTGATGTCTTTTAAAATAATCCATGAATCATAAAGGATATCACAAAGGAAGTCTGAAATCATTTTAAAATTAATGATAAAGAAGTCGTGACTTATCAGTTCCATAAGCTAAAGGTTTTCTCAGAGAGAATTTTCTAGGGTAAAATAATCTGTGATCTAACTATTGTCGGGGACCAGAATATGCCACCCCAATATGTTTTTGATTGGTTTGAAGATTGTTGAACTTAAGGCAATACGAGGAAACAGATGCAGGAACGTTCTCTGCAGTCTCTCTATTTGCCCCAAATCTGGACATAAAGGCAAAGATCCTCTGCCTCCCCTTACTACCAGTGTGACCCGGGGCTCACCGCAAAACAGCTTTAGGCCCTTCTGGGTCCAGCCTTTATCTGCCACTTTCTTGCCTTGTCCCAAGTTGCCACCCCTAGACCTCAAAGTTATTTTCCTGTTCCTTGACCCTTCTCAAAACATGTCCTGTTCTTTGATGCAGACGCCACATCAGCTGGAATTAAATGCCACCTTTTTGAGCACTTCTCATTCCCTGGGTTTGTCCTAAACTTCTTTTTGTTTTTCTTTTATTAATGTCTTTTGTAACATGGGTCCATTTCAACTAAGAACTCATGAGGGTTGAGGAAAAAAAATATTTTTCTTCTTCTATAGTAACCATTTTTTTCTCCCTCCCCCTTTTTTTTTAATTGTACTTTAGGTTTTACAGTTTAAAAATTAGGAAAACAAATCATGAAATTGACTCCACGTATCACTTATGAATGAAACTATGGTATAAATCAGAGAAGAATGCTATAGTCTATTAAAGATACTAAATGTGAAAACAGGCATATATGTTCAAATACTTCTTAGAATAAAAAGATAATTCCATGTTTATATTTGTGCAAATAACATAAAAATAGCTGTCTTAAATAAACAGTGCAATTGATTGGACATCAAAGAAAATAACTCATTTACTATAAAGCCAACAAAAACTATTTGTAAATCTCTTATGAGGAACACTTAAAGATATCAACAAACATGTAGAAAAAACTTGAAAATCAAAAGAAATACTATCTTTGATAAATGCAAAACTTCCATAAACAATAGGCAAATATTATTGCTGAGTAATCTATTAACTTAATATGCTCTTGAAAAAAACTCTAGTCCAAGACAAGCTGATATAAATGTCATATAGGATATTTACAAAAATTATTTAAATAAGAATAAAGAGAGTAGGTCTTCTCTCTCTCTCTCTCTCTCTCTCTCTCTATATATATATATATATATATATAAACATATATATTATATATATAAACATATATATTATATATATAAAATCACTACATATGTGTAGGGATTGGAACAGTATGCTTTGTATAATACTACAACAGGAGTGTACAAATCCATCAAAGGAATCATATTTTGCATTTAGTAAGTGCATTAGAACAACTATGTGTCAGTATTTTTTTAAAAAAAGCATTTGACTTTTGTAACACTTTTCATACCAGAGTGAATTCCAGAAATCTCAAGATTCTAATTTCTGTAATATGTAATTAACTTCATGAGAAAAAAATAACTCGATAGAAAGTATGAACAAAGAGTAAGAACATACATTCACAGAATGGGAACTATGAATGCCTCCTAAACATTACTTAGATGTGTCTAATTATAATGAGGTCGTATCGTAATTATGAGACACATTAAATGTACTCGGCAGACCGTTCGCTCACCTACTGTATCGGCAAATGTCGAAAAGCCTAAGAACACGCTCTGTTGATTACTGCATAGGCAGTCAATTTTACATGTTTACGTTGGGAATACAATTTGGAACATAACCTATGAAGGGTGATTTTATAATAAAAGAGCTCATTTACTACAGCTGAGAGACAATTTGCAAATTTTACCCGAAAAATTTTTAAATATGCCAATAGGCATAATGGTGTCAGGAAAGAAAATTAGGGTCTACTTTTGGGTATCAAAATTTCAAATGTACACATCCTTCCCCCCCCACTTAATTCCAGTTGTAAGCATTCATTTACAAATAAAAATCTAGATTCCATGCATAAAGATTACTTTCAGTCATTATGTATCATTGAAAAGGTTGAGAATATCATAAATATCTGTCAAATTGCTTAACTAAATTATGATATATCCAAATGAAATAATACACAGCCATAGAAAAAAATAAATTTTAAGTAGTCATATAAAGTGACCTCAAAGATATTTATGCAGATAAATAAGCAAAATATAGAAAAATGTGTAGGGTGATTATATGTACATATTAGTTTAAATATTTTAAAAAGTTGTCTGCACAAAAACAGTAATCTGTACCCCCTGGCTCCCTCTTGAAGAAGGGAAAAATGGAGAACTAATTACTTTGTGTTATTCTGCAGTAATGAAGAACTCCAAAAGTTCAGTGCATCAACACACAAAACATGGCTTCTTTTTTTTTTTTTTTTGGTACTTTAGGTTCTGGGGTGCGTGCAACTCCACACCCATCTATTCATAGCACTGCCTGTCATAATAGCAGACAATGGGATCAAGCAGTCTATCCTACCACAACTTCAGGGAAGATTCCCGAAGTATTTAGAATTAAAAATAATTACATTGAATACTGACATTTTAATCAACATAATGTGTTTTATCCCCATAAGACCACCGTAATTCCAAATATTATTTCATAATATGTTTAATATCACAAAAGTAATATTTAAAATAATACATACAATTAAAAATAATAATATTTTAAAATAGTACCTGTGAGTATTCTACATCAAAGGGTAACAAGAAATTAGTAACTAGCAAAGGAAAATGAATTCAAAGAAGATGAAGAAGAGGTAACGCTGCTCTCTACTGTCCACACTTTGTGCCTCTTAAACTTTCTACTACAAACTTACTTTAATTATTTTTAAAGAAATTAATTGGTAATGAAAATATGAACTAGTCCCATTATCAGTTGAAAAAAACAGCACCGTGATCAGAAGAAAAAAGAAAAAAAAACATAACCTAGTAAAATATGAAAATTAACATGGAACATTTTATACTTTTTATTGCATGATATTATATATGAGGTAAAGGATATTTTGGGAAGAAACATAAATTGACCAGGCGCGATGGCTCACGCCTGTAAACCCAGTACTTCGGAAAGACAAGGCGAGCAGATCACGAAGTCAGGAGTTCGAGACCAGCTTGGCCAATATGGTGAAACCCTGTCTCCACTAAAAATACAAAATTAGCAGAACCTGGTAGTGGGTGCTTGTAGTTCCAGATACTTGGGAAGCTGAGGCAGAAGAATCTCTTAAATCCAGGAGGTGAAGGTTGTAGAGCCGAGATCGTTCCTGGGTGACAGAGTGAAACTCAGTTTCAAAAAAAAAAAAATTATATTTATTACAATACTTATGATAAAAATAGAAAGTAGATACATACTTTTCCCTGTACAATTAAATATTTTGAATCCTTTTTTTTTTTTTTTTTTTTTTTTTTTTTTTGAGATGGAGTTTTGCTCTTGTTGCCCAGGTTGGAGTGCAATGGCGCGATCTCGGCTCACCGCAACCTCCGCCTTCTGGGTTTGAGTGATTCTTCTGCCTCAGCCTCCTGAGTAGCTGGGATTACAGGTGTGCACCACCATGCCCAGCTAATTTTTGTATTTTTAGTAGAGATGGGGTTTCACTGCGTTGGCCAGGATTGTCTCGATCTCTTGACCTCATGATCTGCTGGCCTCAGCCTCCCAAAAAGCTGGGATTACAGGGGTGAGCCACCGCACCTGGCTTGAATACTTTTAATATCAAGCTTTTCCCAACTGTCAAACACATTGACTTGTAGAGTATGAGTGATCATCGCTATCGTAGTTCAAATGCAAGAGACATTTTCAAATATGCTTTCAAACCATATAAAGTGTGGTTATCATATTCTATATTGGCTTTTCTTTTAAAAGCACTTAAGATATTTTAAATCACTTTTTAAGGCATAAACTTAGAACATATTTCAAACATTTTATATGTGATCATATTTAGGGGTTTTTATTAACAAAGAAATATATTTCATGCCTAAAAGCATGCATATAACTATCTGGATATGAATCCTCATTTAATACCTCCACCTAGAACAGAAGTTCTTTTTTACCTGCATGTTATCCAGGGAAGAAGAGGGCAATAGGGGTCTTTTTTCTCAGCTCTGGAATGATTTTTTCATTATATCTTTGGTTTTGTTCCCTGATCCAAAGAAGCAGATTTGCTCAATTGTGACTTTTAAAATAATATTTTACCAAAGCGTCACAGACTTAAAGTACACAAATCATAAGCGTACAGTGTGACATATTTTACCAAGCGAGCCCAGCTCCAGGATATCAGTACCCAGATCAGGAGGTAGACTGTGACTCCCCACCCACTTAACCCTCCCTGGCGCTCACTCTTCATGTGCACTATGAGGTTCTAGGCGCCCTGGGTGCAGCCGCCCTCCACCCGCTGCTCAGCCCTCACCCCTGGCTGCTGTCAGCACTACACTCTCCGTGTGCTGTCACATCACTGCTGGGGTTTCGCCAAGGATGGTATGGACACCACAGTCCCAATGAGGATTTTTAATTCCTTTATTTCATTACCAGTTCCTCGGAAATCTGGCTGAAATCATAATTGTATCTTTCCGCCTCATATTTCAGTCCAACTTATGTTCGGATTATGACTCTGTGCTTCTGTTTCATACAGTTAAAATCTTGCATTTTCTTAAGGACAACAGCTTCCTAGAATTTTATTCTCATTCCTCTAAAATTTAGATCTCCTTCTAACCTGGAAGGATATTCTAACCTTTAGAATAAAATTCTTTTTGGGTTTCTACCGTGTTTTCTTCCCGGCTCCCCTCGAGACTGTTGCACCACTCCCTGGAAAGAGTCTATCCAGACCAGATGATTTCCAACAGACGCAGCGCTGGCTGTGCACCCATGAGTGTTTTTCTCCTCCTGCCAGACAGAGGCCTTCACGGAAGTCTGCTGTGCACAGCCTTAAATCTGTTCTCCATATCTAACAGCCTTTCATTTACTAGAACTCCACGGGGTTGATTCCTCCCGTCTTGACTGCCTGCTTCCCTAACACTGCAGATTGATGTCATACGTGAAAACCTGCAAGCCCTCCTGCGGGATGTTGCCAGACTTCCTCTTTCTTCCACCGTCATTTTATTTCTAGCAAATTTACCTCCCAGCCTATAATAATATTACTTTTCTACCTCTTATTCTACCTCTACATTCTGGTTTCAGGTATTCAGAGATTTGAGTTCCTCGGAAGGAGAAACATGCAATATACATATGTGCATGTATTGCATGTGTGTATATATATACACACACACACATACTATATATATCTGCATGTACAGTGTATATATACACACACACATACCATATATATGTGCATGTATAGTATATATACACACACACATACTATATATATGTGCATGTGTAGTATATATACACACACACATACTATATATATGTGCATGTATAGTATATATATATACACACACACATACTATATATATGTGCATGTGTAGTATATATATAACACACACATACTATATATATGTGCATGTATAGTATATATATCTATACACACACATACTATATATATGCATGTATAGTATATATATCTATACACACACATACTATATATATGTGCATGTATAGTATATATATATACACACACATACATACTATATATATGTGCATGTATAGTATATACACACACACATACTATATATATGTGCATGTATAGTATATATATATACTATATATACACTATATATTGTGCATGCAAACTATACATACATGCACATACTATGTATATGTGCATACATACATACATATATACATACATGCATACCTATATATACACATATATATGTATATTTGTATGTATGTGTATATATGTATGTATGTATGTATATGTATGTATGTATATGTATGTGTGTGTGTATATATATATATATATATATACACACACACACACATATATATGTATGTGTGTATTTGTTACCTATGGAAATGATACCTGGGTAACCTGGCCAACAGTGTGACTCTGACTAGACCTGTTTTTCCCCCTCATGTTCAGCCACATCTGCCGGATATTGGGAGATGGCACTGCTCTCACTCTGAAGTCTAAATCTCCGTGGGTCCAAGATGTCAGTGCTGCTGGAATTTTGGACAGGTCGTTCAACTCATTCTTTTGCTCTCTCTAGAATGGGGATAGTAATTAGCATATCCACCTCAAGGCCTGTGGTCAAGATTAAACAAGAGACTAGATAGCAATAAGTCAATACCCACTAAAGGTTGTTGTTCGTGTTCGTTATGGAAAAATTGCCTGACGCCTTCTAATACAAGGCTTTTCATTTTCCCTTAGTGCTTGAATCCCTGAATGACCCAGAGAAACAACAATGTTGGCCACACTCTTTGGAGCTGGATATAGCTGTGGTTCCAGTGTCTGTGTTCCCCCAACGCATGCATTGAATCTTGACCCCCAGCATGATGATATTAGAGGTGATCAGGCCATCAGGGCTCTGCTGTCACGAAAGGGACTCAGTGGTTTTATAAATGAGACCCCACATTACTGGCTAGTCCCTTCCTCCATGTAAGGATGCAGAGAGATCACACCATCTGTGAATTGGAGAATGAGCCCTCACCAGAGACTGAATCTGCCAGTCCCTTGATTTTGAATTTTCCAGCATTCAGAACTGTGAACAAGAAAGGTGTGTCGTTTATAAGCCACTCAGTTTATGATAAATTTGTCCTAGTAGCCCAAATGGATTAAGACAGTATGTGATTAATTATATCTGGCCAATTATATCATATGCATAGAAATAGTACATGAGAGCTTTTGGAATTGGCCTTAATTAGAGGAAGGCTACACTTACCTCCTTTCTTCCACCTACTGGTTGGAATGTGAACTTAATGGCTGGAGCTCCAATAGACATCTTGGACCATGCTTAGAGCGATATGGATGCAGTAAAGAAGAGAGATGCAAGAGGCCTAAGACTGCTGCACCTGCATTGCACTTCAGGTCTGACAGCGTATTTTCCATGGAAGAAATCAATCTTCTGTGTTTAAGTAACATGTCATGTTGGCTTTTGGTCACATGCAGTAGCTAACCTAATAACATATAATAGTACTTTGCTTTAGGCCGTTTGATCTTTGTATTTATGCCATAACTTTTATCTAAAGGCTGATGACTCAGCTGGGTGTGGTGGCTCATGCCTGTAATCCCAGCACTTTGGGTGGCTGAGGTGGGCAGATCATGATGTCAGGAGTTCGAGATTGACCTGACCAACATAGTGAAACCCCATCTCTACTAAAAACACAAAAATTAGCTGGGCATGGTGACACGTGCCTGTAGTCCCAGCTACTCAGTAGGCTGAGGCAGAAAAATCACTTGAACCCAGGAGGCAGAGGTTTCAGTGAGCCAAGATCACACTGTTACACTCCAGCTTGAGCGACAGAGTGAGACTTCGAAATAAATAAACAAATAAAGTAAAATAAATATAGGCTGATGACTCAGTATTTTTAAACCCCAATCCAGCCCTCTCTACTCAGATCCAAGCCTGTGCAACATCAACAAACTTGACGTGTGCATGTACATAGGCATATGCAACACAGAACTCACGATTTCCTTTTGTGTTCCCAAATCTAGTGTTGTTCCAGGTTTCCTACCTTAGTTTATGGCACTCCATCGTCCTCAAGAAACTAGAAATCTAGGAATCCATGTGAATAGCATCCTCTAAGTCTCTGAATTTAAGAAGATACTTTATGAAGTCTTGTTGATTCTATATACAAAACATCCTCACCTTATCCACAATTATTCACAAATTTCCACAAATTACGATGATCATGAATTGCCCTCCAGATCTCTGATCCTTCCTGTTCATAATCCTATCCTCCACAGTGTAGTTAGTTGACATTTGTAATAAGGAAATGCCTTTCCAAGGTTCACAAGATAGACAACTACCATCGTCCTAGGCTGCCCCACCCTGTCCACCCTGCATTCTCTGGCGTCCCTCTCTCGGTCTGGCTCACCAGGTGCCCTACTTTGCCTCACCCTCCCACACCTGAACCTACTGGCCTCTTTGTTCCCAGAAAATGTCATGCTTCTCGTAATTATGTTTGTATTGCAACTGTTGACTCTCCCTACAGGGAACCTTTCCAGTTATTACTATGGAAATGTGTTAAAATACAGTAAAAATCCAAAATGAACAAATACAGCCAGCATAGAGGAATGAAGGGACAGGTGAGTGGGAGCCACCTGCCCGGGAGAACACAGGAGAGCCCTGAGGTTCCCATGGTGAAGAAATGGATCAATCTATTCAGGTAGGAATATAAATGCTGGATGGTCAACGGGCTCCCAAGAGCAAAACCCTTGTGCTATTTGGGGAGGGGGCACTGAAATTCATAAGCTAGCCATGCCCATATTCATAGGAGTCTCAGGGAGTTTTCTCAATGAAGACCCCACACGACACAAATCTATGTACCCAGCAGCAAAAGGAGCAAGAACTGCGACATGTATCAATACATAAACAAAGACCAGCAACCATATGAACAAAGTCAGCAAGTGAATGAGAAAGACCAAATCAATAGATGATAGCGGAGATCAACAGAAAATTCAAAGAGGAGAGAATACGTTTATGGGAGACTTGATAGTGTTCATTTCTGGGGCCCACAAGGCACCTGGGGAGCCATGCAGTCAGAAGCCCAGGCTTGGATAGAATTGTGCCAGGAATGAGTAGGATTTTTCTGACAACAATATCCTAAAAGTAGAGTTTATGAAAAATGAATATTCAAGCAAGTTTTCCTATCATGGTCCATTGATTCTCAAGCCCAGCCTTTGGGTTTCATTTACTGAACAAAATACATGTCATCAACATGCTTGATTCTTCTAGCCTTCAGCCAAATCATATTTTTCTGATTCTTCTACTAGAAAAATAAGATCATGATACAGAGCAGGATTGACAAGACCACCTCCCTCCAGGAAGAGGCAACTGGTGAACTTATAATAGGGGTTATTGTTATCTGGCTAACCAGAGTGTACTTAGCGGTCATTGGGAGGTGCAGTGCTGCTGGTGTGAGTTCAGTAATTACTCCTGGGGCTATGGCTTACCACCATGCTCCATTTCAATGGCCTGTGTCTCTGCATTTGCTTGTACTACCTTTAGCTAAAGGCCAGACTTTGCTTCCTGTAATAACCAAAGTTATTTTAGATGTCCTGCTCTTTGCAGATGTAGCCAATATGAGTTACACTGTATGTTGTTTTATCTCTTCTGTTGCTATGTTTCAGTTTTCCTGAAAACTTGCCTCTGTCTTATGGAATTCAATTTATATCCTCAGCAAATAGCCACCTTAGCCTAGCAACCTGATATTTTTCCTAACGTATCCCTGAAGCTTCAGCTTTGGTAGACCCCATTTGGGGGAGTCCTCTCTGCCTTGTCTCACTGCAGTTAAGTCAATTCCATGTGAATTTCGTCACTTGCAAATACAATAGTAATTCCAATTTCTGCTGAGCCAGGAGTTTTTCAGTTGCAAGGAAGAGAAATCCATTACAAACTAGTTTATGTTAAATGAGAATGCTGGGCTCATATAACAGAAAAGACCAGAGATATCCAGCTTCCTGTCCCAGTGGTCCTGAGTGCTCCCCAGATGTCATCACAGGACTGGGAGAACTAAGATTCCATCATTTACCTTCCACCCCTCTCTTATCTTGCTGACTTGTACTCACTCTGTGCTGGGAACAATGGCCCTGAGCAGATTCAGGTGAGGAGGGTCCTTGTAACTGATGAGGCCAGAAAGGCGGAGATTCTTCTGCTTCTAGCTATCATATTAGCCCTTTCAAAAGGACTTTGCTGTAGTTTGAATCACACAAACCAATTCCCCTTTATGAGCTACACTCCTGTGGGTATTGGAGTATTTGGTCCAGCCTGCTCATTTGCACCCCTTCCCAGTGTGGGACCCAGCTCCACAGTGATCACATCTACCAAGTGAGAAGCATGCCCCCAAATTGTGAGGCAAAGGAAGTGAATTTCGACACTTACAATACGAGTGGGGAAGTGTATTTCTAGAGTTATAGGGACATCTACATAAATAAGAACTACCAAAAAAAAATGTTTAAGCGTTGCCTCTGGAAACTGGAAAAAAATGCAAGAGACAGAGTGGGGTCTTTGCTTTAGTGATAGTGGACATATTACTATGTGTATGAGCTACCTCGATAAACATTTTGAAGTAGAAATAATAAATGAGAGATTTGGGAAATCATGTATTTGCAGGATCAAACAGGCATTCATATAGTCAGATCCAAGTAAGCACATATTCTTCTATTTCCCAATGCTAAATTTGATAAACACTGGAGGAATTTAAGACCTATGTAATTTAAAGCAAAATGTAAATTTGAATTTTGATTTTGGCATTTAGTTTTACCAGGAGCAGCACATTAATATAAAGCAAAGCTCATTCTAAACCCTGATCGAGAAAGTATGAAGGTAGAAAATGATGAATCAATCCCAATTACGATTACAGTTGTTAAAAAAATGATTAAGATACAAGAAAATTAAATTCAATGATATATTTTAAAAATCTGCAGATACTAAGCAGTATTTAGGTCCAGAATGCATGGTTAATGTTGTATTTAGAAATCTTCTTCTGTAATACAACAAAATGACATTGTACTCTCTCAGAAGGCATTAAATTCTTTCCGATCTGAAAAAACATGCAAAAATCTTTCAAAGGTAGAACACAATGATACTTTCCTTTCAAAACAAGAAATATAAAGCTTCAATTATTATCATTTTATGGCAAGATGTTGGAGATAATAGTACTTTCAAATTTTAGTACCAATAATGGTTGCCTACATCATGATTATTTTAAATGGTTCTGGAATATATAGTCAATTAATAAGATATGAAATTAATATAGGATGTATGTCCATTACAAACAGAAAGAAAATATAAGTCAGATTCAGATAAAGCAATTTTCTGTCTGCAAAACCCAAAAAATTAAGAAAAATGTGATAAAATTTAAATTTTAAAATATACAAACCATAAAAAAACCATAAAAATTATTTTAAAAAATTATTTTAAGTCAGAACTCAGTATCTAAAATGGGTCATTTGTCAGAAATTAATTTAAAATTCTGGTACTTTTTTATAGTTCTAATTATTTTTGCTTTTAATTCTGCATCAAAAATAAATCCATGTAAATGCTGTAATTTGAGGCAGTTCATGTCCTTAACGAAGCTACCTGGGGTACTTGTTAATAGGATTTTTATTTTCTCAATTGCAGCGCATTTGGCTACATTTTCTTGATTCTTTTTAAAATTATACCACAAGCAACATAAATTCTTTGAGGATCTCAAGCTCAAAATCTTACATCCTTTCTAAAAATCTTTATGAATATATTTTGAAATGGAAAGTCAGACACCCTACTTCCTCATATTCCTTCTCTTTTTTTCTTGAGTGTAAGATGCTCACAATATGCCGTTTAAATGTTTCATGAGCATTCCTGTGTTAACAGTCTACTTAAAACATGTCCTAGAACTGTAGACAGTCTTTTTTGCTAGTCTAATAGAAGCTAATACAGGCATGCAGTTAACTAAAATCATGGTATACCTTTGTAAATGCAGCATTTTTAAATGATGAAATATATTTTTAAAGGTCTCCTTTTTACAGGGCCTGAACTGTGATATTTAGAAATTTCTAGTGTGGCCTGTATGGCTGGCTCTTTAAACTGGTACATTTGAGTTGAGCCGTAATAGATATTTTAAAACTCTGACAGAAAACCTATAAGAAGGAGCATTCTGGAAGCTGCAAGTGTAATAAGAAAAAAACATGCATCAAAACAAACCGCTTCAGAAAGCAGGGGTTGCCGTACTGCAAAGGTTGGCTGCAGCCATTCCCTGTGCAGAAATGCCGGACTGGCTCCAGTGCACCTGCAGAAAATGTCAAGGGGCAATTCTAGGGTGAAGTTACCGTTACATTTAGAACCCAGTGCTGCGTTTCACGTGGAGAAACGGGAAAAGCTATTCCCAACAGGTTGTATGCGTGCCTTAATGCATGTCAGTTACTTGAAGGTCATGACTTTGGATTGACAGTCAAAGAAAAAAGAGGGGTTACCCATAAAGAGAAATTACAGACCAGCTTTACCCAGGCTTGCTAAAGAAAAGGACCACAGACATGATAAAAGCTTAACAAACTTATTCAAACGGCTTCTCGATATGCACTTTCTCGTTGTGCACTGCAGGGAAAATCTACTGCCACCATATGACAAAGCTCTTGGACAAGAAACTCGCAGATTTAAGAAGTTAAAAAATAAACTCTGAGAAGCTAAAGGAATATTTGAATATTCAAGTATCTACTGGCTTATTTAGTATATGTCCGCTATTGAACTAGATAGTAAATGGATACCAAAGAATCTGAGGACCCTTCAGCGTGGCAGAAACACATTGTTATTTGGAAACACAAATTATTTCTGAAGCAATAAAACAAAAATACAAGGTGAGTGATGAGAACAATAATTAAATCCAGAGGTGGGAAAATGAATCCGGAATGTGGGAGGCTGTAGGAGGCACTGTCTAAAAGAGAACTGCTGTGAGGATGTTTTCATGAAAAGCTGACTTGTTCATGGGTTGACTTTATTGGTTTTAGGAATTTGTTTTAATATATTCTTCTCTGCAGTAAAATTATCTGTGGCCTGTATAAGAAAACACAGAAATATTTAGTGACAAAATATTTTATTCACATGTCAAATAATAGGATGTATTTCGTGTATCATAGCAAACTTTTTATTTTAGAAACCTTAAGGTTTAGAACTCTAAGGTTTACAGAAAAATTACAAAGATAGTGCAGAAAGTTTCCATATATTCTATATCCACTTCCCCTTAGTAGCATCTCACTTTGCGTTTGTCACAAGTGGGGAACAGCCATTGACACGTTGTTACTAACAAAAGTATATACTTCAGACTTCCGTTGTTTTATCCTGATGTCCTTTTTCATTTCTGAACCCCACCAGGATCCCACATCATATTCACGTCATGTCTCCTTAAGCTCCTCTTGGCTGTGACAGCTTTTCACACTTGCCTTGTTTTGATGGCCTGGACACTTCTGAGGAGGACTGGTCAAGCATCTTACAGGACGGTCCTCTGTTGGAATTTGTCAGGTGTTTTTCTCATGATTAGAAGGTGGATGTGGATTCTGGTGAAAAGGCTGCTGAGGTTAAATGCCATTTCCATTACATTGCGTCAGAGTTACGTACTGTCAGCCGTCTGTGTGACGCTGATTTCACCCGTCACCACCCAGCTGCAGCAGGGTTCCGCAGGGTTCTCCACCGTGAAGTTACTCTTGGCATGTCCCTTTCCATTCTGCACTCTCTGAAAAGACATCCGCTACGCATAGGTCACCCCTAAGGAGTGGTGATGTGCTCTTCTGCTTCTGGGTAGAGTATCCACACACATCGTTTGGACTTCTGTGCAGGAAATTTATCTGGTCTGACCCATCTATTTCTTGTTGCAACCTTTGATTTATTTAAATACATACTCAATTTTAATACATTGTATTAAACCCATGACAATTTTTCTCCAATTATTTCAGCTTTGGCCATAGGGAGTTCTTTCTATTGGATCCTGGGTACTTAACATGCCCCCCCATCACTGTGGGGGTTTGTTTTATTTTGTATAGACAGAGATACATAGAACAAGGTGTAGCTACTGCTGTAAAGTTCAATGGGTTTTGACAAATTCATATCTCATATAGCCACCATTACAATATGATAGATAATATTTTATCTTACGTAAAACATCCTGGCTGTGTGCTTCAGTTATTTATTTAACTACTTCCTTGCTCTGGTCTTCTGAAAACCACTGATCTGTTTACCATCCATTTTTGTCTTTTCCAGAACTTCATCTAAATGGAATAACATAGTAGATTGCTTTTTTTCAGAATGATTTCTTTTACCTAGCAATATGCTTTTGCAACTCATCCATATCTCTGTGTAGCTTGGTAACTCATCCCGCATTTGGGAATATCTCGCTTCATTGATGTATCACAACTTGTTTATCCATTTGCATCTTAGTTGATTCCAGTCTTTGGAGATTATAAATAAAGCTGCTAGAAACATCCACATATAGGTTTTTGTGGGGACATACATTTTCACATCAGTTCGGTAAATGCCTAGGAACACAATTGCTGAATTTTATGGTAAGACTGTATTTAGTTTTGTGAAAAACCACCAAACTTTCTTCCAAAGTGACTGTAGCATTTTGCACTCAGATGAGGAATGAATGAGATTTTGGGTTGCTTCACATCCTTGCTAGTATTTAGTACTTTACAAATCTCCACCCGTCCCTTTTGGCCATTCCAGTAAATGTGTAGTGGTATCTCAGTGTTGTTTATTTTTCCTAATGACATATAATCTCAGGTGTATTTTCATATTCTTATTTATCTGTACATCTTCTTTGATGAGGTATCTGTTCAGACCTATTGCTTACACAATTGTGTTGTTTTATTTCTTAACTGCTGAGGTTTATGAGACCTGTGCATATTTTGGAAACAAACCCTATGCCAGCTGCGTGTTTTGCAAACATTTTCTCCTATGTATTTATTCTCATATCACTCTGTATCACAGATCTGTTATAATTTAGTGAATGGTTTTCATTAATCAATGAACAAATTTCTACCACTTGATTACCTGTAAGGCAAGCCCAGTTCAAACAATTGATTAAATATTTTGGCAGAAAGGAGGTGAGGAAAGAAAGAGGAAATCAGCAGATACATTGCATTTTTAATGCCTTGGGATTATTACCCATGTATCTCACCAGGCTCTCTTACAGGGGCCTGCAGGAGCCAGTAGTAGACAAAGTTGAATAGAACCGCAAGCAACCATTATTAGCATCTAAATAAACAGTTCATTGAGAATACCCCAATCCTAAAAAGGACTTACTTCACCCACGTGCTGCAAGATGGTGGACGTGGCTCCCAAGAAAGCTTGACTACATGATCCAAGAACAGAAAGACAGCACAGGAAGACCTTTGTCTATGCTCATATTTGGGGCCAAGTTCCCACCACTTATGAGCTCCAAGCCTGTACCACGTGAGGCCGGGACTGACGGAGAAGAGAGACCTCTGTGTGTGTACCTTCTGACTCTGATAATGTGCCTGTGTCCTCTGGGTCATCCCAGTGTTACCTATATATCCATGATCTAAGTTTTCCAATAAGCTTTCGGGTTGGTAAGCTTCTGTCAAGATGAGTAGCTGCTAGTGGGATATAAAACAAGGCTAATTGGAAAGGCAGAGTATGTCTTTTTTGGATTTGATTATTATCCTGAGTCAATTTCCCCAATTCTGGGTAGCGCAAATGTTGCAGTCATGTCCTGCAGCTTAATATCTGGAAAATATTAGCTTGATTCTTATTTTATGAGATGATATTTTAAGCTCAAAGATATCCTCACATTTCAGGAGCCTCGACACGGAGCTCCTGCTTCTACTGAGTTGAAGGTTAGCTCGTTTTGCTGTCCAGCACGTTCATTCTTGCTTCATATAAGCAGAGCTCAGGTGGTGAGCGAAACTCCCTTCCCTGATTTCATCCAAGGGAAAAATAAGCAATAAGCAGAACCACAACCACATACAAACTAAGCATTCTGGAGAGGAGCTGGCTTTGTTGAAGGTGGCAGGACTCGGAGTGAATTTATACAACAGCAAGAAAAACAACTTAAGTGTCAGACATCCTTTGCCTTTACAGCCCTTTTAACACCCGGGACCCAGGATACTTACTGTCATGTCAACTAACGTGTGGCCTTCCCAATCTCTTAATATGGTGTTGGCTTCCCATGCCTGCTTCTCTGTTGTTTGGTTTTCTTTCTCCTTCTCTACCCACCCCTTCCCCTGGGTCCCCACCAACTCTACTAAATTTTTCATCTTCTATTATGCAGCAAAAGTCAGCTCACATCTCTAGGATCATGCTTTCATCTCTAAATCAGTCAGATAAGCTCAGCAGAACAAAAACACCTTTTATTCATTATGTCAGGAACATAAAGAACCCGCGGAAACCCAGGGTTACCTCTAACTGGCTGTTTCAACAGGATCCTTCCTCCTTGGGAGGCGTTTGTGGGTGTTTGCGTTTGGCAGTAGCAGATTGTGTTTAAAGTGAGATGAGATGCAGCTTCACTCCCTCTGTGTCTCTGTCCCCTAAACGTTAGATCCTAAAGGCAGCAGCACTAATGCACTTTGGGAAGCTCGGGCGAGGGTGCTGCTCTCTGTTCCTCCGTGAGGGGACTAGGTCAGTTCCCGGCACCCCATTTATTTTCTTGTGGTCTCACAGGCGTCCAGAAACCCACGCACTTACTTCCAAGGCAAAAATATCCTTTTGCTGTGTTGAGTCTCAAACTGTTTCTTCTGGGTGTCTTCTCTCGTGAATAAAACCGTACCCTCTTTTAATCATCCAAGAACGGCTCAAAGACTCAGGTTACTGATGGCAGTGTTCTGTGGTTTCCAAAACACTCATATAATACACACACACACACATATAATACACACACACACACACACACACTTCAGTTATTTCAATGAAAGTGCTAAAGAAAGTGACATTAACCTGTGAGCTGAAACTGCTTTTTATTAAAAGCAAAAGGAAGTTTAAGCAACAGTGTACAGTAACTATAATTTTCAATCATATAAGTTGAAGCAACTGTGTACAGTAACAGTTCAATTTTTAATCATATAAATGAAGACGTCATCATTTTAGTTCTAAAATGTTCATTGATGGATGACTTTACACAGTGCTGTGAATTTAAAACATTTATTAGATTTCTAAATTTAAATTAGTATTTGGTTCCAGGATCCAAATTCTTGCAGAGAGTAAGGCATGACTGTGTAATATATCACACGACAATTCAAAGAAAAAAATGTTCTCACATCTGCTGTAGCAATTGCTCTGAAAATTATAATACAAAGAAGCTGTTACTAAAGAATATTTACGGATAGGGCAACAACATAAGGCTTTCAGGATGGCCAACTTTTGCCAGAGACTCTATTTACACATCTAAATCTACTATTAACACCAGCAAAAAGCAGCTAAATTTATGAGGATAAAATAGGCATCCTTTCCTATGTTATTCTTGCATAACCAGTGAATTTGAATGTTCCCTAAGAGGAAGCAGTCTGTCACCTTTTCCTGTTACTGTGAAGATATTGTCACTTTTTCCTGTTGCTGTGTACTGAAAGGTAGAATAGACAGCAAGTATTTGTAAATATTTCTATACTTATTATTCTATTAGGTTGGAGATGTGAAAAAACAAAAATATATTTAAAATGCATAATTGAGTGTTATAATCCTGTTAAAACCTTAGGTTTGAGAGAAGATTCACAGTTTTCCAAATATAAACAACAGGAACAACTTAACTATTAAATTAACAAGTAAACTATTGCATCAAAAGAAAATTAGGCTGGATGTGGTGGCTCATGCCCGTAATCCCAGCATTTTGCGAGGCCAAGGCAGGCAGATCCCTTGCGATCAGGAGCTCAAGATCAGTCTGGGCAACATGGTGAAATGCTGTCTCTACTGAAAATACAGAAATTAGCCAGGCATGGTGCCCTATGCCTATAATTCCAGCTACTTAAGAGGCTGAGGTGGGAGAATCTCTCTAATCCTGGAGACCGGGATTGGAGTGAGCCCAGATCACGCCACTGCAGCCCAGCCTGGGCAACAGAGGAAGACACAGTCTCAAAATAAAAAAACAAGAAAATAAGCACAATTACAGCACATTACAAGTGAAATTCATTGGGGAATAAAAAGGACTATGCCAGAAAAAAAAAAATTAAAATGTCTACAGAAGTAGGGAAGAAAATAAAGTCATCGAATGAAGCTGAAAGAAGTTATCCAGTTAGTGGCCTTTAGAATGGTCACTTTGCTGATCACCTGAAGTAATTATGAAATATTACTGGATGTGCAACCATGTCAGCGTGAGCATTGTCTAATTATTTAGGCACATATGCTGAAGTCTGAGTACTCATTGCAAATCCAGGCTCTGACACCAGCTTTCAACATTGAGCAAGCTGTACAGCCCCTCGCATCCTTACTATGTATAGGAGATGACAGTGTCCCTAACTGGAGGTTGGGGCACAGATGAGATAATGTAAAGTATGTAAAATAATTGTCTTAATACCTGGCTCCTGGTATCATACGCTCAGTAAAACTATTATTATTTTCGTGGAAATGCAATGTTTTGTACTTGCAATTGACGTACAAGTGCCTCAAGCAATTTGACAGAGGACATCTTATTAAAAATCTAGTCATCATTTTTTTCTTGTGTGGTTGTTCTCATTACTTATGAATGACTCTTTCATTCAGTCCCAGATGTTTACTGAGGACATTTGCTAGGCTGTGTAGACATCACCAAGCTGGAACACTGAATTTGTCTCGATCAAGACACATTATAAAATGAGAATAAAAAGAAAAAAACAGAAGATTTTATTCTCAATTTTATAATTTATTCTCAATTTCATAATTTATTCTCAATTTTAAAATTGAGAATAAAAAGAAAAAAAAAAACAGAAGAAAAAAACAGAAGAACTCTAATACAAGAGTTCATCCAACTGATCATGACCTAAGGAAGGCATTTTAGTCTAGCAACCTCAATCTCATGAATTAAACCACTCGCAAACAGAAATAGCAGTTGATTCCAGAATTGCAGATTCTGTAGATACAATATTCCAACTACTTAGCTTTCAAGGATTCATATTTTAATTTGAACCAGAGTACCACAGTATAATTTGATTTCATCTTCTTTATATATAAATAATTTTTGTTATAAATTTGTATAACAAATTTTGTTATAAATATGTAATTTTATAACATGTATAATTTTGTTATAAATATGTAAAAATAATATTTACCATGTAGATATGTGTTTCTCGGACCAAATTAGATGCTTCTGTTAACCTAAAATTCCCATCCTAATAACTTTCTAAGCCTCCTAATGCCCCCTGTCCACAAGAACCAGCTATTGGTCGGACATTCCTAAGGGAAATCTGCAGGAGAGGGGGACTTTCTGCTGATATGGAAATACCTTATAGAGCTCTTGGGCTGCTTCTGAAGAAGAAAGATTTGCTGAATTTCCATGGTTATTCTCACCTTCTTGTGAAGTTAATTGTAGAAGGAAGATAATGACATTTACTACATTTAACTTATCACATTGCAGAAATTTTGACAGGAAATAGATTCCACGTGCTTGATGGTAGGCATCAGGAGATGGTTGGGACAGAACGGGGGTGAGTAGCAACAGTGCTTGGCCATAGGGTGAGTGGAGAAAACGTGATTCCTTCTTAGTGCGTTTTAAGTGAAGCTATGTTAGAGCTACTGGTATGGTGATATCCAAAAAGACTATCTGCTTGATAACATATGTACATTTGGGACGAGTCGGAAAACAAATTTAAATTGTTTTAGGTGTCAAAGGCAGAAAAAGCTAAAATGTAAATATTCTCATTCTTCTGGTTATGTCTTCGTACTATAAAGACAAATAATTGTTACTTTTAACAAAAATGGAACTACTTAGAGAAATAAGAAGTGGGCTAATAGTGATTAATGATAATCTATTTATTTTTTAAAGAAAATAATTTTTTTAGAGACAGAGTCTTACCACATTGCCAAGGCAGGCCTGGAACTCCTGGGCCCAAGTAATCCTGCCTCAGCTGTCTAGGTAGCTAGGACTCCAGGTGCATAACACCATGCCCAGATATTACTTTATTTTATGGATGAAGAAAATAAAATAGAGAAAAAAATGGAAAAAGTAAACAGAGGGTGTCATAACTTGAATTTCTTTAAATATTTGTTTCGTAACAAACCACTAACACTGTCATGAAATTTGCATATTTGGCATTTTAATTTTGTTGATATTTATTGCTCAATTAATTTATACTTTTGCTTATTTCTAAAATTGGCACTGTGTTTTATATGCAATTGAGTTATTATATAAATATGAAATGTTGGGAAACTATATTTACTTTAAAAACATAGCGGTCGTTGCTGTCGTGGACTCTCTGTCAGGTTCTATCTTACGCCTTTTGCTATTTTTGAAAGCCTATTTTTATGTTTACTTAAAAATATAACGATAGCTAACTCTTGCTTAATGGAGAAATATTTAATTCATAAGTATTTAATAATAGTTATAGCAAAATAGTTAATATATAATGTATCCCTGGTAACAATCTAATTAACTATAAATGAGGCCTGACATGATACATGCTATAAAAATTTGTGCACTTCAGAATAAACTCAGACTATGTATCGTACTTGAAAACACTAAAGAATTCAAGACATCAGTAAAAGTGCTTACTTTATCATGACAAATAGGTATGTCACATCATGTCATAACCTTAAAGGGTTGATGACTACAAGGAAATATATCATTTATATCCCCTTTCTATTAGACTTGACATTTGGGAAGTGGCAAATATATCTTTCATGTGAAAACTATGATGGCAAAGATTTTCCATCATAAAACAAGTGTGAGGTTGACATTGTTATTTCTTTTGAGAGGACTAAAGCCATCTATTCATCTGGATCCAGCAAATGTTAAGATACAAACATGAAAAGCACAAAAGCCACTGATAAATTGCTGGGCAGTGATTTCCCTCTCCATTATACAGAACAGACTTGAGATGAGTGTCATTGTAACTCAGCAAGCATAAAGAAAATGATAATTAATTTTTAAAAAGTGAAACACTTATTTTTTACAAAGCAAATTCTGGGGGGTGGGGGATGGGGGGGCAGAAACGTTGAAAGAATTTTGAAGTGGCCACCAGACCCCTCCTTGGAAAAGCATCTGAGGAAGTGCAGAATGGCAGGGAGGGCTGCTGGCCAGGGCGTCCCACCGTGAGCTATGCCTTAATGGGGCCGTTTTCATTGATCTGATGATTTCTGAATCTCGCTTGTCTCCGTGTACTGGTGGCTGTCTCTGGCACCTGCAAGACGCTTCCTATATGTGATTGAGAATTTTATTCAGCGCCTTTCTATAGGACCGCCAGTTAAATAGGTCATCAAATTGAAAGGACAAGCAAATAGAAGAAAAGCCAGGCAACAACAAAGTAAAGCAACAGAAGTCATGCAGAAACAGATCAAATCGTGACTTAATGGATTTTGATTAAGAAACTCTTTCATGTTTCAGCAAAATTTATCAACTGTGCTACTTTGGTTGGCTTTAATACACCACATTGAGACAGAGTTTTTGTCTAATTTTTATATGTAACAATGAAATTATTTAAAAAGCTAAATGTTACAAAGAGTATACTAAGTGTAACTACAAATTCCATACATTTACATTGTGGTTAACTTACATATGGATAAATATATCAAATACAAAGTAATATTTACCTGAAATCTCACCACCAGACAGAGTTCTTAGTAATTTTGGTATGATTACACACACATACACGCAGACAGAGTAGCACTGGGACTCACAGTCGGAACCTTAATGTGCAAAAATATATGTAATTCCGTGACTATGTTAAATTTTCTTATGAGCTCCTATAACTTCTCAATAGTAAAACTAGCTAATTTTCTTCAAACGAATTTAGTCATTTCCAAATTAAATCTTAGTCTTGTCCAAGTTAATTTGCCTGTTGACTAACCAGCCAATTTTTCCTGATTTTTTTTTTCTTTCTTTTTTTTAATTCTTTTGGCCTTCTCTCCTAGTGCAGTCCAGGGAGGCTCACATTTCACCTTGTAAGAGCAAAGAGTGAGGAGCTCTGCCTCTGTGCAGGAACACACACGTGTTCTCAGAGATGCTGGCGCCCTGGCTGCAGGGGCAGCTATTCCTGTTGCTGCTGTGGCTATAAAAACCAGAATTGAGGTTGAGAAACTGGCTGATCAGTCAGGAGGTGGCCAGAGCATCATAGGCTTATTCTTTTGCAGAAGCAGGACAAATATATCTGACCACAATTGTGGCTCTCTGCTTTGCCTGCTGAGCAGGTATGGATTTCATCTGCATTCACTGGCCCAGAGTCTTGTCACCACTATCTGTCCAGTTTAAGACCTTGTGATCACTAATGCCTCATCAACCTTCAGTGTCTTGAGAATACACTTCCTCTTCTTCCCGCTATCCCTTCCTATGTTTCACACACTGACATTCCACTCAATTTCTGTACACATCTTATGTATTATTATATAATTTTCCATCTACTCCCTATATTTAACACTTCTTATGAGTTTCATCCATACTGCTTGTCTTTCTTTGATGGCAGAGGTGAACTTTCTCAACGAGTTCAACAAACGTACATGATGATTCGCTTCTTAGCTAAATGTTTCTCTGATACTAGCCCACTGATACCTTTCTGAAGAGTGTAAGGTTTAAAACGTGTTCTCACTGTTTTTAATCTGTTTTTGGAAAAATACCTGCAATCCTCTTCAAAGTTACAATTTATAATAAGTGGTGACAGAATGTCAAAATATATTGAAATTGAAAATGTTGACAGCTGCATTGACTCCCCTCTGTGGCCCACAAGAAAAGTGTTTTCTTTATGAAGGCTGAGACCACTCAGGAGCTCAGGAAATAAAAGCTACTTTTAAATGGAGGAAATTCTCAATTCAAATGCTTTTCTTATTGAATGTGTATATATTTTAACCCAAACGTATATACATATATATTTGATTATCCCCTTCCGGAAAACCTATTTTTCACGTATACTCTTATTTCACAACAAAATTTAGCAGAAATACTATCTATTTGTTCTTCAGTTGGCTGATTCAGCAAATTTTGAGGTTTTGTAAAATTATAGACCTCTCAAATTAATTTGGTTTAGCCAGAAAACAAATTGTTAAATTAATTATGAACATTCTATCAGAAGATTGTTCCTACAGATTCCAAACTGTTCTTTTTTTCTTTTTTTTTTTTTTTGAGACGGATTTTCACTCTTGTTACCCAGGCTGGAGTGCAATGGGGTGATCTCGGCTCACTGCAACCTCTGCCTCCTGGGTTCAGGCAATTCTCCTGTCTCAGCCTCCTGAGTAGCTGGGATTACAGGCACATGCCACCATGCCCAGCTAAATTTTGTATTTTTCATAGAGACGGGGTTTCACAATGTTGACCAGGATGGTATCGATCTCTTGACCTCATGATCCACCCGCCTCGGCCTCCCAAAGTGCTGGGATTACAGGCTTGAGCCACTGCGCCCGGCTCCAAACTGTTCTTTAAAAGAAAGATAATGCTGGTCTATCACCTGTGCTATATAACTTAATTTGTTCAGTTCCTCTGTTGCTTTGTGTTTTTTATTTTTTATTTTTCCAAGGTGGGATTTCACTCTGTCACCCAGGCTGGGGTGCAGTGTTGTGATCATGGCTCACTCCTAGGCTCAGGTGATCCTTTCACCTCATCAGCCTCCCAAGAAACTGGGACTACAGGCACACATCACCATGCCTGACTAATTTTCTTTCTTTCTTTTTTTTTTTTTTTTTTTTTTTTTTTTTTTTGTAGGAAACTCCTGGACTAAGTCATCTGTTCTCCTCAGCCTCCTAAAGTACTGGGATTACAGGTGTGAGCCATGGTGCCTGGCCTTCTGCTGCTTTTTTTTTTTTTCCAGATAAATTTTAGTGCTTCCTCTTTTTAGGATTTGTTTTCAATAATTACACCTTTCTAAAGCTGAAAGTATAAGGGCTTTTAGTTATTTAATAATATTACCACAGTTTCTCCACAGAATTTAAATAGAATGCAACCCAGTTTTGGAGGACTCTCATTAAATATGGTCCAATATCACTGTAGACACCTATACATGAATAGATAAGTCATATCTATCTATCTATCTATCTATCTATCTATCTATTCATCTATATGACTTTGTGTAAGTTTCATTATATGCATTTGGTAGTTGTGTAGTTGAGCTACAACAAATGTGTGTGTGTAACATATTTATATAAACTGTGGGTTTTTTTTTACTGACAGAATTATCAATAAAAATTCTGTGTAGCTGGTTTGGACACAGAATGAATTATATCTTTATAACAACCAATTCAAGTGCATTTCTGCTCCAGAAGTTTTTTAATATAATAAGAAAAACATTTATTTTATGATGATTTGAATAACCAAGAAACATTTGTTTTTAAAAATACATATATTGAACTTTTTATCTGAATTTACAATTGTAATATCATTCAAAATAATATTAATTATTTCACTTTAGACACAACAAACACCAAAAACTTCTCTTGAGTCACCTGAGAAAAAAATGAAAGCATTATTAGAATTAATTGACTTTCTATTTGAAGCATCTGATGATGCCAGTGTAAAAGTTATCATTTAACTCTGCTTTTTTAAATAGTAATGGAGCCTACATAATAACAGGCCCTGTTTTTCTTTCATACCCGCCCAAGAACACTTAGAATAAAAAATCAGCAACACTAATTTGGAATAGTAGTGCACAGGCCCCAGTAAACATGTCTCTTTTAAGAAGAGCATTCAGGGGCCTTTCTCATATGACTAAGTGTGTGCCAGCATAAGCAGAGGGAATGGCTGGCACCTAATTGCACGTGGCTGCCTCCCCCAGCCACTTGGTAAAAGCCTATAGCAGCTTACTTGAATTCAATAACAACAAAATACTGTGTGTGTGTGTGTGTGTGTGTGTGTGTGTGTGTGTGGATTTAATGTACAACAAATGCTAATATGAATAGAACCTGGAACGGCAAAGGTAAATCATGACATAGAGTCACTGTAGTTTGAATGAACATGAGCAGATGTTGTATCTGGGGCCCTATATAAAGCTGCCATCTTGATAAGAACTGAAGTAAAAAGAAGAATAATAATAAATAGTAATAATCTGACAAAGAAAAGGATCAGGGAAATGTGCCCATCTCAGCCTTGGGTGGAGAAGGGCAAACAGTCTCTGCTGGGAAGCCACACCACAGCCTTATACAAGGTTGAAGCATGAATTCACAGCACCTGTGTGATCTCAACAAGCAAACAAACAAAAAACAAACGAAACAAATAAACCATTTAACGTAAAAACAGTTCCAGATTGTTATTTTCCAAATGTAGCCAACAAGAATAAATTTTCTTAACCCATTTCTTAAACCGTTTGTATATAAAAATGATATGGCTTATGAGTTCACAATTAAAATCACAGAAATTATAAATCAGATATTGATAGTCATCATCAACAGCAAAATCTAGCTTTTTTAATGCCAACAGATTTTGGAATTGTAAAGTATAGAATTATAGAATATAGAATTATAAAATATGGAATGAAATATATATTACATATATATATATATATATATACATACATATATAGTTAATGTGTATTTTTAAATAAAAGAGAAAATAAAAATATTAAATTAGAGATAATAAAAGATGCCCAGGAAGAATGGGAAAATCACTAAATAAAATGTATTGAAATGGGAAATGTGAGAATTGACATTGTATTTTCAATGGACATTCAACAACAAAGTACATATGTAAAAGAAAAATCAATGAACAGGAATACGCATCCATTGGGGAAAAATACCCAGAAAGTAACACAGAGAGACAAGGAGGTGAAACAGAATACAGAATACAAAAATATAACATGCAGCTTATCAAATTTCCTGCAAAAAGGGACACAGACAGTGAAGGGGGATAGTGGACAAAGAGTTAATGACTAAACTTTTTCTGGAAGTAAATATGGAAAAATTCATTGTGTGGATATTAAATATGTTAAATTTTATATATTTGAAACTTGAAGTAATTGCAGGAATAGTTAGACAGACCATTGAAACAGAATTCTAAAATAGCCTCATTCTTGTACGAAAACATGAACTATAACAGAGAGGGTTTTGCAGATCAGTGGGGACAGGATGGGCTGCTTCAGTAATGATGTGACAATTACTTCTCCATTAAATCGGAAACAGGTCACAAGCATTAGACCGTCACAATCACTTAACTTTATGGGAAAAGAGAAAGTGAATGCAGACCCATGGCTAACAAAATACCTAAAAATATATTCAGAGGAATAAAGCCAGAAAGGTAATTTTACCATTATGCATTTTACTACTATTCTGAGAAGTGAGATAGGAAAACATATAACTGGTCCTGTAAAGCATACCTAGAAATGGACAAGGTGCAAATGTTCCCTTCAGGTATGACTTCAAGGTTGTCAGGGCATTAGCCTAGCAGAGACGGCATAGCAGGCTACAGAGTCTTCCTCGGAGAGGGATGGACACATGCGAGCTGTCACTGGGGTGGAGTGAAACACACACATGAACCAGAAAGGGTTTAATTTTTAAATGTTGTGTCGATTTGATAAGCTATAAGAACTGAATGATTTTATTTGTTCTTCACTGATTTCTCATGCTTTTCATATATCTGAGTCATTTACATTTCTTTTTTGATTCTGAAATATCTCTTACTGATCCTACTCTTTTTCCAATACTTCAAGAAGAAGACAAACCTTTATATAACAGTCAAATATATAATAAGGGATGCATTTTTTTGAGAGTTTGAAGGTTGACCGCTAAAGATGTCGGGACACTCTGCTGGCATTACTCACATCTCTAAGCGTGAAGGACCAGGAAGAGATCATTTCCAGAAACTCTAACAAGCAAGGGTTTATCAAACAAATGGTTCTCTGAGTTTGAGTTTATGAAGTAGAAGGTGGTCACCAAACTAGAAAATTCAGCTTCAAATTCTAGTTAGGTATATGAGATTTGAATGGGGCATTGAGAATTAGAAAAAGTTAAAACATGTTTTGAACTTTGATTATTAGTTTCACCAGTGTTTTATTGTTGCTGTCTTCCTATTATTCTAGACTTGCTTGATTTCAAAACATGGTAACATCTTCTAGAAGAATATTGTGTTGAGCAATTGTATTAGTTGGCTAGGGCTGCCATTAAAAATACTATAAGTTGGATGACATTAAAAAGACAGACACTTATTTCTCTTGATTCTGGAGGCTGAAAGTCTGAGATCAAAGTATTGGCAGAGTGGTTGTTCTCTGGAGTGCCGTAATCAACAGAAGTAGTTACAGTAGAAATGGAAGTTTAAGCCCCAGATTTCATGTGGGAGGTAACCCCAGGTACGCCAATATTTATGCACTAATTCATGTGTTTTTAGATATTATGTTTTATTTTTTAATAGATTTATCATTTTATATACTGCCATACTTTTTTTGTGTTAGTCTATGTTCTCTTCAGTAGGTACATTTTGAGTTTAATACTAAACTTTTTCACTTTCAAAAACTCATCTGCTATAGCATTAAAGAAAACACAAGTATTTATCATGTTCTTTTAGAAAAAAAACCTTGCCAGGCACCATGGCTCATGCCTGTAATTCCCATACTTTAGGAGGCCAAGGTGGGTGGATCGCTTGCCTACCCTGGGCAAGATGGCAAAACCCCATCTCTACCAAAAATGCAAAAAACAAACAAACAAACAAACAAACAACAACAACAACAACAACAGGTCTGGCGGTGTGTGCCTGTGGTCCCATATTTGGGAGACTGAGGTGGGAAGATCAATTGAGCCAAGAATTTGAAGCTGCAGTGAGTCTTGATAGCACCATTGCATTCCAGTCTGGGTGATAGAGCGAGACCCTGTAGAAAGAAAGAAAAAGAGAGAGAAAGAAAGAAAAAGACAGACAGAAAGAAAGAGAGAGAGAAATGAAGAAAGGAAGAAAGAAAGGAAGGAAAGAAAGAAAGAAAGAAAACTAGAGAGAAAGAAAGAGAGAAGAAAATAAAGGGAGAAAGAAAGAAAAAGAAAGAAAAAATGAAGGAAGGAAAGAAAGAAGAGAAAGAGCGAGATAGAAAAAAGAGGAAGAGAGGAAGAAAAAGAAAGAAAGGAGGGAAGAAAAAAAGAGCAAGAGAGAGAGAAAGAAAGAAAGAAAGAAAGAAGGAAAAACATTGTATTCTCTTATGAAGTAAGTTAATGCAGTCATTACGATTATATAGCTCAGAAGTTTCTGCAGAATACCTCCTCTTGGATTCAATAGGTACGTCATATAAATGTTTTCCATGAGTTTACTCAACAAATACATATTTGGATTCTACATTCCATGCTAAATTTGTTTTTAAATAACTCAGCCCTTTAAAAGGTTTTTTTATACTAACAAATGCAGAGTTGCAGAACCAGTTCTTAGTTATTCCATTTATACTGCCTTTTCTCATTGGTTGGGGAAAAAATGGAAAATAACACAAATACTTCAAAAATATTTCCTTCTGCAATGCATTATATTTGAGGATGGAAATGTGGCATAGACAGCTAATGGACAAATCCGTAAAAACTCTTTTTGTTAAAGAAACTGCAAAGTCAGAACAAGCAGAGGGATCGGTAACATTAGCACGGGAAAGTGAAAACCTTCCTGGCTCAAAACCTTTCACCAGCAGGAACACAACATGGGTGACAATAGTATAATTGTCCCCTCAAGCCTAAGTCCTTCTGCATATGTTTGGAGCTGACAATCATGGCCCATTGTCCAGATAAGTGCTAGAACCCCTCACCTGCCCAGCAGCACATATCCATTACGGACTTGGCCAGCTCAAGCCTCAGTGCTGTGGTAGCATACACAGGAAGCTCAAAGTTGAGCACGCTGACCCCAGGGCGCAGAGCAGAACAGAGGCTCTAAACTGGACGTTGTTGACATCCCTGGAAGAGGCTTTAGACCATCTACAGTTGTTCTTTTACTTCCCAGTGCAACTCTTGAAGTGGATGTTATGCCATTGGATGTACGTACCCTAATGTATTTATGTTAAACTTTCTCGTTACTTGGCATTTATAGTTTATAATGCATTACCTCTGAAACTGACTGCACATAAACCAGTTTTACTTCATTACCTAGTTAATTGACTAGAAGACTCATCAATTAAGACACCAAGCCATTTCTTGTTCATAACATCAGACTCTACCTGGGAAGCACTTGGAAGTGCTCAGGTCTCCCAGGCAAACAATTGCCACTCATAGATCATGTATGTTGTCACATTTCAAGATTCTATTTGCAGAATCAGCAGTGCATCCTAAAAAAGTATTTAAAAAATCACAGTTTATAACACTAATTTAAGTTAGTTTATCTAGCCTGTTTTTGGTAATAATCTGATTATTGATTACTGGCTATCGCGATGTCCAATACCAATCCCCAGACATACTATTTCCTCTGATATATTCTTTTGAGTATATAAATACATCTATTTCATGGGAGTATGCCGTTTTTTAAAGAATTTAATCATTTAGCCGATCTTCACTATATAACAGCACTCCTTATAAAAGAAGTATACCAACACTAAGAACTCCTGACACAAAATTTATGACATTGCATTTGAAGAAAAATGTGGTGACCTAGTTGGTTAAGGAAGGTGATATTTTACAAAATATTTTAAAAAGTCTTTAAAAAGTCTTATAGGTTATTTCTAATACCTAACTATACTTGCCATAATTTAAAACTGTTACCCTTTGATTGTGTGTTAAGTATGGAAAGCCTGAGTAGCTGTTATTTGTTCTACCATTCAAATGCCTAAAAAGTGAAAATAATTATTTCAGCCTCTTGTATAATCATACTTTTTTCTAAATTGTAACAGAATATTTCCCTTCAATGCTCATGCTCAGTGTGAACTTACTACCATTTGTAAATAAGAAACTAATTTCAGAAATATCTTTTTACTAGCATCTAGAATATTCCCTGTTGCATGTAGACATATGTGCAATTATCTTCTCTGTTAGTGGATCAGAAACAAACCCATCCCTCAGTGGATTGAAAGTACACCATGAGTTAGCAGAATGTGGTTCACAGCAGACCAGCAGAGGGGCAGCAGGGTGTCCAGTGCAGCACTTGAAAATATCAACCACAAAGCAGTCAGCAATGCTGACACTTACAAAGAAAAGAGATATATTCTGGTACGTGATGAAATACACCTTGCCCTCCAATATAATAAAAGAGGAACAAAGCATGTATGTCAAGAAAATTGTTCTTGCAGTTAACCAAGGTGAGCAGGGAAGATGAAGACTACATCTCTGATCCCCTTCTTAGCACACTGAGTAAAATAATAGTTTTAAAATTTAATTAAAAAAAATACACTTAGTAGGTGCCATGTCTTCAAAGTGAGGATTACATTGTTTTTTGAAAACTTACTCTCTGGGGGAGCATTTCATTCTTTGCCATAGCTTGCCAGGCCATGAGGATTGAAAATGTGCTTGTGGTGTCTCTGCCATCTTAGATTCCAGGGTTTTTATAGCATCCACTGCCTAAAAATACTTGTGGCTACAGGGAAATCAGTGAGTGCTTTAAGGCTTGATGATCAAATCTTAAGGAACTTTGGCTTTGTTCAGATTGCAATCATCGTCTAACAGGATAAATAATCCCTGACACTTGCCACTGAAACAACTGTATTTCTTTCCCTTTGACTTAATTTCTAGATTACTTTCTGTTTTTAAACTTTTTGGCAGTATGTATTGACAGAACCTTATTTGATCTCGATTCCTACAAAACAAACTTTTCTATTTAGAGGGACACTATCCCTGTGAATACCCTTTTTCTTTAAACTACTCTTTTAAAACAGAACATCTTCTCAACTTTCAAAGATACCGGTGGGGTAAATTGATTGCTTCATATGATTTTGTATAATGTGTTATTCATTTACAAATGTCACTCTACCAAACTGTTAACAAACTCTTCCCTTACACACATTTAGAAAATAATTGAATAAAGTTATACTTAGTGAGTGTTATGTTTTTAAAAGGAGTTAGTACTACATACCTCCTTAACTTTCTGGAAACAGAAATTAGGACCACCGTATATTTGAATCCCAAAATTGTTTAGAAGAAAGTTTTGCATAGGTGAAAATATCAGCGATTGTCAGTAGTAAAGCTATATTTGTTCATTCTGTGTTTTCTGAACATCTGATGTAAGGCAGGCACTCTGTTCTGGTGAAATAGCAGTGGGCAAAATAGAAAAAGGCCCCTATCCTATGGATTTTGCAATCCCATAGAAACAGATTATACAGTAAGCAGGATTTATTGTGTGCATATTTTGTGCCAAGCACAGTTTTCAACATGCTATGCTACTAACTTGTTTAATTCCCACAACAGGAATATGACATGAGGACTACTTTATCACCAGCTTTCTGTCAAGGGAATAGAGAGGCGGTCCATAACTTACCCAAACAGGTGTGTTATGGAACATGATTTTGTAGCTAGGCAGCCTGATTTCTGAGCTTGACTCCTGACCAACTGCTCAACCGTGCCTCTTCTTCAGAAAAAGCATTTCTTATTGATACCGAGGCCCGCCTGTCTATTTGTAGAATTTCCCTTGGTCTTTAGTGAAGAAGGCTTTACCTGCTGAATTGTGATAGGCACAGGAGTAGACAGTGTTGGATTCTGCCTGCTGCTTGTTTTAGTGGCACTTAAATGGTGACAGGTATGGGCAGAGGGAAGCATTGAAATTGAAAGGATATTTGCTGAAGAAACAGAGCGTGAGGGCTTGATGGATGAGTTGGAATGCTGGGGTGAAACCTCATGGCAGGAAGTTAGCAAGGTCTGTGATGCTGTTCCTGAGAGTTGTATGACTGTGGGTACCGATCAAGCACCTTGTGCTCAGACTACCCAGAGAAGAAGAGCCTTATTGGTATGGTATTGACATTTACTAGGGGATATAACCATTTTCTTTGAATAAAGCATCACTGATTAACCAAGATGAAGGTCTTCAAGAAGGGGCACTGGATATACATTTTCCTTTCCTAACTCACTTTTTTATGGGCATGGATTGCTACTGAATTACAAAGGTTTTAAACTTTGTTCTTAACTCAATTTTCTTTTATGCAGTGCAACACTGCATTTTCATAATTCAGGAAGCCATCTGAGGACTGAAGAAATGTAAGTTCTCTTTCCTATCTTTGTGCCCTGGAGCAATATATATACCTTCAAATTCCATAGTAAATACCAGGCATCCAAAACCTTTTGGGGCCCCACCAAATTACTATTGCATCAATATGGTCCTTTATGATACTTCAGGAGCAATTCTAAGCCAAGAGTAATAAAAAATCCCAGCAAGGAATTATTGTTGCATAGGCACACTTTTATAGCAGAGTCTTTAACAATGAGGATGCAGTCCCAATTAGGTGGTAGAGGAGACCCCAGGAGCAACGTGGGATAGATAGGATGGGGTAGTGAATTCAGCCCGTAGAACATCATTTTGGAGCTTAATTCTTCATTGACACAATGTCCTACCTTCAACGTCTTTGGCAAATGCAACTCTCCACCTAGTCATTAATGAATACTCTCTTCTATTAAAATATCCACATCATTATCAGACTTCCCTGTCACCTAGCATCTTACTGTTTGTCTCTGACTTACAATTAGCTGGACCATAAGCTGAGTAATGGTGTGCAATTGCTCAAAATGTGTAAGAGAAAAGATGAAGGTTTTATTATTTCTCTATTTAATTTTTCACTTGGGCTGTTTTGCACAAGAAATCACAGACGCTTCCCAGTAGGCAGTGGGTGTACATGTCTGGACATTTATCCCAGGGACACTGAATCCATATTATAAAACTCAAGAGTAAGCAGTTAGTTCACCCCTGATTACTTACAGCTGCCAAGGGAACTAGGAGGTAAGAGTGTGTTTGCTAAACAATTTTACCTCCCTGAACTCTTAAGTCTCTGATCATGGTCTGTAACTTCTAATTTTGTAACAGAATTGATTAACACTCACTCTGAGTGCACTGAATTAGAATCTTTATAGCATGCTTCACTCAGCTCCTGACTTGTTATTAGTCAGATTGTCATGAGGCTTCCAAGTTCTACAGACTAATTGAAAGGGAACATTTAATATATGAATTACCGTGTATTAATTTATTTGAATATATCACAGGTTTTAAAGTATAAGGTAACAGAAATTGATTCTCAGAGTTGGCAAATGTGATAATCCTCAAATGTTTAAAGTAAGAAAATAGTGGACTTTATATTCAAGCTGGAAAATCTTAACTGATTTTAAAATAGGATCTTGTTTACAGGTGCTGATAAAATAATCATAAAACAACAAAAAGGAGACTATGAATTCAAAATATCATGGAAAAGTTACATGAACTGTTGAGTGGGTAATACAGAGGTCTTTCTGTGGGGCTTAGCATTTTCAACATTGGCACAAACTCAAAGGAAAAAGATTGCCTCTCTCCTTTGACAAAGCTTGATATGTTTATCCAGATAAACTCTGGAGTCTATATCCAGAATCCAAATATCCATCACTCCCACGGTTCAAAAGGTCCTAGCCATCCTATTGAAATTGAAACGTGTCCTACCCTGTACTATGAAATCTTCTTAGCCATCACTATATTTTTTCTGAGCAATTATGGTCTTCTGTAGTACTATATAGTTGACATTTCTGTTATAATTATTGTTTATTGTTTATTCTCCTGCTAAAACGCAAGTTCCAAGAAGATAAGGATTTTTGTCTTCCTTATTCATGCATATCTTACAGGCGCCTAGCAGTGGCTAGCATGTAATGGGTATAAAATACAAATTTATAGAATAAATGAATGGCCTAGTACTAGAGAAAAGAACATGCCTTCGCTACTCTCGCTTTGCCTGCCAGCGGCCCGCCATGCCCATAGGCCAGTGTCATCAGCATCGCCTGTGGAATTATCAGAAATGCAGAATGTGGGATCCACGCATGCTTTATTAAGTTAGGATCTGCATTTTAATGCGCTCTCCAGGTTATTATTAAAGTTCAAGTAGCATCGTTTGTCTCTCTTGTTGCATGGATGCTCAGATGCAGCTTAAGAAAGTAACCCCAGAGAGTGGGGAGTTTTACCTCTACATATGTGCCCCTGGCTTGCAGAAGATTCAGAATGGCTTGTTCTAGAAAATGGACAAAACGTATGTTCAGGAGGAACATGGTTACCCATAATAGATAACATAAAATCAGGACAAAACAAACACTTAAATGCTTTTAGGTAGTTGGCAGTGGTCTGATCATGCCTAGAAATAAAAAGGCACCTGACATTCAGCCATTTGAAACCCAGAGAGCCTGTGGGCAGGACCCTGTCTGATTACTCATCAGAGGTCTCATGTGAGATCAGTACAGCGTAAGACAAAACAACCATTTCTAATAAATACACGTAAAGCGTACATGTGGATATAAGGATGGAGAGAACAGACTCTGAAGACTTGAAAAGGAGAAAGGGAGGGAAGGGAGAGAAGGGTGACGGTTAAAAAATTATCTATTGGGTACAATATTTAATACTTGGGTGAGGGGTACGTCAGAGGCATGTGAACCAGAGCAACTCCATCTTAAACAGGAGCTGAGTAAAATGAGGCTGAAACCTACTGGCCTGCATTCCCAGATGGTTAAGGCATTCTAAATCACAGAATAAGATAGCAGGTCAGCACAAAATACAGCTAATCAAGACTTTGCTGATAAAACAGTTTGCAGGGAAGAAGCTGGCTGAAACTCATCAAAACCGAAATCGCTGTGAGAATGACCACTGGCCGTCCTCACTGCTACATTCTCACCAGCACCTTGACAGTTTACAAATGCCATGGCAACATCAGGAAGTTACCTCATATGGTCTTAAAACGGGAGATATGAATAATCCACTTCTTGTTTAGTGTATCGTGAAGAAATAACCATAAAAATGGGCAATCAGCCACGCTCAGGGCTGCTCTGTCTGCGGAGTAGCCCTTCTTTTATTCCCTTACTGTTTTAACAAACTTGGGTTCACTTTGCACTATGGACTCGCCCTGAATTATTTCTTGCACAAGATCCAAGAACCCTCTCCTGGGGTCTGAATTGGGACCCTTTTCGGTGCCAGGTACACTGGTACACTGCAAGTCAATGACTACAGACATGGCAAAGTGTATATTGTGTGTCAGGCTTTGTTCTAAGTATTTTATTGCGCTCTGTTTCCATTCCAATACTGAGGCATTTGTTTCATAGATTACCTTGGTCCAGATGGACTTCCTCAACAAGACTTTGTCAACAAAAAGGGTAAAACTCCGTATAACATTTGAGGGGGGTATACTGGGTCAAATATGAAAACTGTGACACATGACACAGCTTCAGGGGGTCCTGAGAACACGTGTCTAAGGTTGTTGGGCTACAGCTTGGTTTCATAAGCCTTAGAGAGACAGAAGACAGTAATCAGTACGTGGAAGATGTAGACTGGTTTGGTCTGGAAAGGCAGGACAGCTCAAAGTGGGGCCTTCCAGGTCATAGGTGGATTCAAAGATGTTCTAATTGGCAATTGGTTGAAATAGTTAAATTATTCTCTAAAGACCTGGAATTAATACAAAGCACTATCCGGGTTAAGATAGGGGGTGGTGAAGACCAAGGTTTTTATCATGCAGATGAGGCCTCTAGGTGGCAAGCTTCAGAGAGAATAAATTGTAAACGTTTCTTACCAGACTTAAAACGATGCCAAGCTCTTAGTTACTTTTCTCCTGGATTGGGGAGAAGCCCTGGAAAGGAAAGGTGAATCTCTACAAAACGCAGATATTCTCATAAGAGAGCCTTGCAGAACCATTTCAAAATATGTCAGAAAAGAATATTTGAAGGTAAAATGCTTTGATTTCCTTCAGGGCCTGCTCTCTGTCATGTTGGTATCTGGTTGTCATGAAGCATTTGTTTGTCAGTCTTAGGATCTTGGCTCTAACGTTAATGTTGGTCAGTTGTACCTGAAGTCTAAAGAGAAGAGGGTATAATGTCCCGCTCCCCTTACCTATCATGGGCTGAATTTGATTTACAGGTTATCTTTGGATTGTCTTTGGTGGGAGAGGAGAGGCCCATTCAGTTAGGGAGGGGTCAACCTTCTGTTGAGACACCCCACAACAGTTGGGTGTTCAAAAGGAACAGATGCCTTACTTCGGCACCTGGCGGACTGTGGGTGGGTACAAAGTGTCTAAAGGAAAGCCCAGATTTGCCAAAATAAATAAATAAAATACAATAGCTGAGGCTCACCGTCCAGAAGGGGAACGCAGCCTAGAAGCGGAGAAGAAGCAAGCTGTTAACAACCTGCCAGAACCCGAGGCTACGAGGCAGGTAAGAGAGCTCCTGGGAGCCGTGGGTTTTGTAAGTTGTGGACTTTGTAAGGTTTTGCAGTACTGGCCAAACCCTTACACAAAGTGTCAAAGTGGGGAGGGCAAAAGACAAGAAACCTTTTGAGTGGGGCAAAAGCTAAAAGTGAAACTTCTGTCAGCCCGGCTTTGGGTCTAGCCGATTTAACAAAGCTTTTCATGCTGTATGGGTCAAAAAAATAAAAGAAGAGGAATGACGATTAAAGCTATTAGCCTCAACTCTGGGAAGAATTTAAATATCAAAGCAACCCCCACAATAGTGACCCTAATGAATACCAAAGGACATCCTTGGTTAACAAGTGCTAGGCCTGCCACACACTTGAGCCTGCTAAAGTAAAAATCTCTGCATTACCCTTAGGGACTGTGCAACACCCTAAACCCTGCCACTTTGCGCGTGGTGCCAGGAAGCCCATGAAATAACCCATGTGCTGCTTTGAGATCTCATTCCTAGGTTTGGACTGCCACTGTGCATCGGATCAAACAACGGACCACATTTGCAGCGAACTTGGCCCAGAAGACAGCCATGGCCTTGGGGTATTACTTTGGAAACTGCAGGAGGCCTATTGCCCTCAGAGTTCGGGAGAAGTGAAAAGAATAAACCAGACTGTTAAAAATAGCTTAGGGAAAGTGTATCAGGAAACAGGACCAAAGTGGGTGCAGGCACCTCCCTTAGGGTTATTCAAAATTAGATGCACTCCCTTTAGGAAGATAGAATATTTCCCCATAAAATCTTATATCATAGGCCGCCTCCCGTACTCCAGGCACTCCTGAGATCCGGAGTGGGGAAAGATTGAGTTAGGACGCTAGTTACCAGCTTTAGGGAGAATCACTCAGGATATTTCAACCAGGATAAATGACAAATGTCCTATAAGCTTATTCTCCCCAGTTGACCCTTTCTCGCTAGGTGATCACGTGTGGATAAAGGACTGGAGTACAGTCCCTCTAAAGCCACGGAGGTCAGACCTGACCCTGACCACTTCTGCAGCTGTGAAGGTGGAGGGAATCCCAGCCCGGAGCCACCACAGCCGTATAAAAACCAGCGACAGCTGAGACTCGGGAAGCTACACGAAGGCAACGACCGCAGAATCACCTTAGAAAGGACAGCACGCGCTGCTGCAGCCGCCTCCCAGAAGCTGGACGGCCCACACACAGCCAAGCATGAGGAGATACATCATGGGACTTGTTCTTCTTAATATCTGGACTTGTGCAGAAGGGACATTAACCAATTTTGAAGAATGCCCTCAGTGTGTGCACCAGGTTACTAAGGTAGGGCATGAAGTTACTGCCATTCTTTTGTCCCACAGTTATTATACATGTCCGGGACACAGAAGGGAACGTGTTTATATGATGGTACTCAGTATAAGGTGTGTAATCTGGGGAACAGACAGTCTGATGTGTGCTACGACTCCTCAGAGCCCCCTACACATATGACTTTTGAAATTAGACTCCTGACAGGGCACTGGAATAGCCCTACTAAATTGATAGCCAAGACAGAGAAGAGGGGAAGCCCAGAGCAGGTCACCCTAAGGTCTGCTTGTGCAGCCATCAATGCCTATCCTTCTGGGGCGGGGGGAAGGTTGTGGTTCCCTCTGATGAGAACAAAGTTATGCAAAAGAGCATAAATACCTCTGCCAGAAAACCTACTGATGCTATGACTGCCCCTATTGGTTATGTGTCACCTGGACCACTTGGAGAAGTGATGTAAATAATCCTGTTAGCCTTGTAAACGGAGGGACACCATTCCATGGGGTAAAGTCCCCTGTGTCTCAGGACATTGTAACCCGATGGAATTAATAATCATGAACCTCCCAAGACCACAAATGGGAAAAACAGGAAAGTGTAGTGCTAGGAATTGATGGAAGAGGACGTGACTCTGAAGTCAGTATCCAGATTCAGGGGAAAATCCAGAAACTCTCAGCCCGGCCAGTGTACCAGCATTTTTATGGTATATTAAATAAGCCAGTGCCAGAACTTCCGAAAAAGACAAAGAACTTGTTCCTCCGACTTGCTGAAAATGTGGCCCATTCCCTCAATGTCACTTCTTGCTGTGTATGCGGAGGGTGACAGGTGGCCATGGGACGCCTGTGAGTTATTACCCTCTGACCCTGTCCCGGACCTGACCTCAGTTCAAATGGTTCAAACCAACAGTTTCCTGGTTTTAAAGGTCTCAATTATTAGACAAGAGTGTTGGGTCAGAGAAGGAGCAGGCTTCACTATTCCGATAGGGAAGCTTAGCTGCCTAGGGCAGAGACTGTATAATAGAACCGTGGACACTGTAACCTAGTGGAGCTCAAACTATACAGAAAAGAACCCCCTCCTAAAATTTCCAAAATTACAGGATGCTTGGGATCATCCTGGGTACCAGAGAGATTGGACAGCCCCGCCTGGGTTGTACTGAATATGCGGACATAGAGCATACGTACAGCTGCCTGAAAGATGGACAGGTAGCTGCGTCACAGGCATCATTAAGCCATCTTTTTTCCTATTATCTGTTAAGACAGGTGAGCTGTTAGGGTATCCAGTTTACTCCGCTAGGGAGAAAAGAAACTTAAAGATAGGAGAATGGACAGATGATGAGTGGCCACCAGAGAGAATTATTGAGTATTATGGGCCGGCCACATGGGCGGAGGATGGCTCATGGGGATATCGAACCCCTATTTATATGCTCAACCAGATCATCCGGTTGCAGGCTGTTTTGGAAATACTCACTAATGAAATGGGCAAAACTCTGTCCATTTTGGCTGGACAAGAAACTCAAATGAGAAACGCCATTTATCAGAACCGGCTGGCCCTAGATTATTTGCTAGCAGCCGAAGGAGTCGTCTGCGGAAAATTCAATCTCACCAATTGCTGTCTGCACATAGACAACCAGGGTCAAGCAGTGGAGGTTATTGTGCGAGACATGACCAAACTGGCACACGTGCCTGTTCAGGTGTGGCACAGATTTAACCCTGAGTCCTTGTTTGGAGGTTGGTTCTCATCCTTAGGAGGGTTCAAGATTCTCATCATAAGTGTTATAAAAATGATAGGCGTTTGGTTTTTACTCCCTTGTTTACACCTCCTGTTCCTTCAGATGATTAGGGGATTCATCACTACTGTAGTTAGCCAAAAAGTGACATCACAAGTATATTATGTGAAACATTATCAGTCAGTTTCTTCAGAGGATCTGGAAAGTGAGAATGAGTGAGGCCTCTCACTGACATTATAGAGTGGTGAGGGACTCAAAGGTGGGGGTGAGGAAGGAGACCCAGGCATCTGGGATCACCTCCCCTGGGCTTCCACACTACATTTCAATAGAAGAAAAAGCAGGCCTCCTGGCTCCTCCTGATCCACCTTCCTGTAAATAACACGCTTGGTATTGGGGAAACTTCCGGAAGATACTGTTTTTACTTAAAACAAAATCAAACCCCCACCCCACTCCTCTGTCCGGAGACCAGAGCCTTTTCACATATGATTTCTAAAAGTGTAAAATTGAAACCCTTTCATATGTGATTTCAAAAGCTGTAAACCCAGAAACATTTTCACATGTGGTTCCTGAAGTTGTAAATCCAAAACCCTTTTTACTCATGATATCTAAGGCTGTAAACCTAAGATTCTTCCATGTGGAATATCTAGAGTGTAAGCCTATAAAGGCAGAAACTTCCTTTGTTAAATGAGCTGGGTTTAGACAAATCATCACACGGCTCCAGGCCATAATAAACCCCTTTTCCTTCCTATTCGGTCAGTGTTTGAGAGCTCTGTTTCTTGTGGCTACTCCTGCTACAGTAGCACTAATAAAAAATCTGTTCAAGGAAAAGAAAATGTCAGGAAATATCCAAGTATTAAAATAAAATATATCTTTCTGTCAAGAAAAGTAGGCATCCTATATATATTTGTTCCATGAGGTAAGGCAGGTTCTAAAATTCATGATTTCTGTTGGTGAATTCAGTCCCTTTCACTAACTTATCCCGTCAACAGATAGTTCTGATTTCCATGTTGCAATTTTAACATCTTCAGCCCAAGGCAAAGTAGGAAAATAGGAAGTAGGGAAATTATTTTCATTCTGAGTTTTTCCTCCTTCTCTTCCTTGCCTGCCTCACCGTAGGCACACGCCCATCGAATGTTTGCTTCTTATCAAACTAGCTCAAAGAAAGCATGAAATTCAACCTGTCAAGATGCAATGGTTCTGGCATCGCTGCTAGGAATGATTCACACTTAAGCCAACTTGAAAAGTTTCAGATAAAGACGATTCTTCCCTGGTGGAATTCAAGTCATCAAATCAAGTTGAGGTCTCTTTAGGAGAGTTTTGGTATTACATTCTAATACGCCCCAAGTCAAGTCACCCTACATCCGAACGGGTGTACTTTGCTTCAATTTAGTCTCAAGTGTTCATATTCCCCTCCAAGATCTTTGCCTTCAGAGATTATAAATATCTTACTGCTCATGGATCTTAACCTCTAAAGTTCACTTAAATTCACTGAAGTCTAATTTGCTTAAAAGAATCAAGCTTGTTAATTGTAGAATGTAAGTGTTGAGGACTATGCCAAGTTCTTCTGGATTCTTGAACTTTGGACATTCAAGAATGGCAATTTAAAAATCAATGTGGGTTTAGGAATGCTAACCAAATTAACATTGCACTCCTGTTCACACCCTGTCTTTAATGAGTCTTTTTTATTTTCTACAAGGCTGATCATTATAATTATTTATGCCCCAATTAGTCAGATAAAGCAAATTGCTTTTGTTCTATTAGGCTGTATGCTGGATTCAACTTGCATTACTAATCCATCTCACAGAATAAAAACTCTGTGTGTTTTTATTCCACAGTTTCCTGAAGCCCTATTTACTTTCAAAATTTACTGTTAACTGTTTTGTTTTTGTTTTTGTTTTTGTTTTTTTTGAGAAGATTTCCTCCTGTCATGAATATCTTGTGAAAAATCCACTACTTTGAAATTCCACATTTAGTTTCCTTTCAGTGCCTTTTGCTAATTTCCTTAGGTGGCCATGTTAAACTATAAGGTCTGCAAAATGTCTAATGTGCCATCAGTATCCTTCACATACCTGAAACCGGTCCAGCGCAGTGGAACACTGTAAGACTTAAGGAGGCTCTTTCCCTGACTTTAAAATGTTACTAATATTTACAGAACTCCATTGTTTCAGTTTAGGATGAAACCTTATTACTATTAAATTTTACCTAGAATCTATACAGAGCCATGGATTTAATCAGTCTTGATTGACTTGATATCTAACTAACTCCAATAATAGCTTCTACTGAAATTGTAATTAAAAGTAAGGAAATATTACCATACTTTGGTGCTCAACTCTTCTTTACAACTGAACAGAAAAAAGGAAGTGGTCCTTATTTTGGTTTTTAACTGTGAAGTAAACCATATCCAACACTTTCAAGACAATGATTCTTTTAGTATTTAAGTTATGTTGCAGGACTAGTAAGATCACAGGCAGGACAATTTAAGTGGAAATGAATCCTATGCTATTTAACTCACAGCTTTATTAATTAAAACAAGGGTCTGATGTTTAAGACTATATTCTTTCGTTAATATTCTCTCTTAATTGTTGACCAAAAATAAAGTTCCATTTCCTGACATTCCATATAAACCTCTCAGAACAAAAGTACTGTTACTTGATACAATTTAATTAAACCAGAAAGTGTTTTGACACATTTCAAATCTGAGGAATTTAAATTGTGAACTTCCAGTCTCATTCCTAGCTAACGCCGAAGTGGCTTCTGTCCTATTCAAGTGTGCATGCCTGCACACACACAGAAAACATGTGCAACCATAGATTTTAACCACTTGCTATTTATGACAGCACTGCCCTAGTTCGCAAAAACCTGGCCTTTGTTTTTATTTGACCCCTATGAGCTTTCTGTCTTACAATCATCCCAGGAGTTAGACAAGAGTTAAAAAAAAAAAAAAAAAAAAAAAAAAGACCCTCATTGGGCGGCACTCTGAGAGATGTTGTTGGGGTGGGATCGTAGATTAGCCAACGTTCTCTAGAGAAACAGAACGAATAGGATAGGTGTGTCCAAAGAAGGAGATTTATTTTAAGCAATTGGCCTATGTGATTGTAGAGACTGAACGGTTCTAGCATGAAGACTGACAGTCAGTGACCCAGGACAGCCCGTGCTGTGGTTGTCAACTGAAGGATATCTGCTAGAGAATTCCCTCTTGCCCAGGAATCCGGTCTTTCTGTTCTATTTAGGTCTTCCACTAATTGGATGAGACCCTCCCACATTAAAGAGGAGGATCCGCTTTAACCCAGAGTTTGCTGATTTAAATGTTAATCTCATCCAAAAACCCTTTCCAATTGACACATAAAATTAACCTCACAAATCCACCCCTTGGCGATGTGGCACCCAGATGCATCTCCTGAAACCATGCTTAATCTGCAAATGAAAACAGTAACCAAGACACACCTGCGCCTAAGGCGATACAACCTTAAGGGTAGCCGAGAGAAAGGAGGATAGACCCAAAGTCAGGCAAGCAAGTTTTATTAACCTGCATCAGAGGAGGCAGCCCTGAGCTTACACAATCAGGAGTTTCTATGGGGTGAGAGGGGCATAAGGGGGCTTTGGGACTGAGGTATCTATCCGCTGGTAACAGGCACGGAGATAATTTGTTAACTTGTAACAGACCTACAGTACATTATCCTGTATTTTGGGGGCTGCAGTCTTTTTGAAAAAGAGAGAAACCAGGAGTTCTTTACAGAATGTGTCAAACAGGAATGTCAGTTTAGGGGTAGTTTTAACGACTTCCACTTGCCATTTTCACGGAAATAGTCTCCATTTCAAAGATCACAGAACAATGTGGAGATTCTGCACGTTGTTAAATCTGTCTATTCTAATTATGCATTCTGGAACTTCAGAAGTAACCACAGTGTGGGTTTGGGAGCACGCTGGGTGCACTGTGAGATGGACCCTAACTAACAATATATTGACCTCTGTAAGCCCCTGCTGTGATTGGAGGGCCACATGATGTTTTGTCTCTCCTGGATTAGTGTCAGTTCAAACCCAGTGTTTTAATATAATGTTTTCATAATTTAAAAACTTTATGTAAAGAACAAAGATTCCTATGTTTCCTCCCTCATTTTCTAAAACAAAAATTATAACTGATGCTGTCTATCTCTCAGAGAATAAAGAAAGAAATTGCATCAGGAGATTACTTATTTCAGAAACAAAATCAAAAACAACTTTTCTGGTCACTAAGCAGCCTACTGAGAATGTTTAGGAATAAGAATGTGAAAAAGCGGACTACATGAATATAGATTTGTGCTGAAAGTGACAGAGTGGTGAGACAGGAGCTGTGAGGGGGCTGCAGGCACAGGGGGCACAGAAGCAGGCGACACCACAGCCTCGCAGCACGTTGCTCCTGTGGGGAAGCTCTGGAGGCAAGGATTAAGCTCAGAAACGCGCGATGGGGTTCTTTCCCAACAACAAATCTCCCGGATAGCACGATGACTTCTAATCCCAAATAACATAAACTTTCTACCAATAGTAAAGTTAAATACTTTGAAATTCTGTGCATTACCTAGATTCATAGTTTTATTTCAGAGTGCTGCTATAAATTCCCATAACTCCTCGGGTTGGATTTATTTGCTAGAGTGGCTCACAGGATTCAGGTAAACACTCAAGTTTAAAGATTTATTACAAATGATGTATTAAAGGATAAAAACAAACAAACAGATAAAGAGAATGATAGGGCAAAGTCTGGAAGGGCCCCAGGCACAGGAATATCTCTCCTTGTGGAGTTGAGGTGCACCTCCCTCTTGGCATGTTCATGTGTTCTTACCCACCTTCCTGAAAGCCCCCACATATTCAGCAGGCTCCTTGAACCCTGCCACTTTTGGATTTTCATAGGCTTACACAGCTTACAGAGGCATGATTGATATCAGCGGCCACTGGCGATCAACTTAACCTTTACCTCCTCTACCCTCTCTGGAGATTGGGGGCAGGATGAAAATTCCAACCCTCAAATCTCATTGCTGGTTCCCCTGGCAACCAGCCCCCATACTGAGGCTACCCAGAAGCCGCCCATCAGCCAATTTATTAGCATACAAAAAAAATCACTTCGCTTTAAAGATTTCAGGAATATTAGGAGTTAAATGACAAGAAACATACCACATGCATATTTCACAACTATAAAAAGGTAAGCATTTTTGATTTGTAAATTTCTTTGAAAATATTATTTCTGTATGATCTAAAATAGCTCAGTCTATATAAGCATAGAAGATTACGCAACAATATTTTTTCAATATTGGACACCTGAACTTTCATGAGATTTGCAAAGAAACAAACAGTCCCTGTGCACACGGTGCTGCCGCTGCTGCTGCCTCCCACTCACTCCGGACCCAGCACCTGCTGGGTTCTTGGCCCCCTCACTTTATTTAGTGTCTCTGACAAAACCAGCCTTGTGGAATTTGCAAGAAAGCTGACTTCTCTTGGTTTGAATCTGGTCACTTCCGGAGGGACTGCAAAAGCTCTCAGCGATGCTGGTCTGGCAGTCAGAGATATCTCTGAGTTAACAGGATTTGCTGAAATGTGGGGGACGTGTAAAAATTAGCATCCTGCAGTCCCTGCTGGAATCCTGGCTCGTGATATCCCAAAAGATAACGCTGACATGTCCAGACTTGATTTCAATCTTATCAGAGTTGTTGACTGCAATTTCTATCCGTTTGTGAAGACAGTGGCTTCTCCAGGTGTCACTGTTGAGGAGGCTGTGCAGTAAATTTACATTGGTGGAGCAACCTTACTGAGAGCTGCAGCCAAAAGCCACACTTGAGTGACAGCGGTGTGTGAACCAGAGGACTCTGGCAGTGTCCACAGAGATACAGAGCTCCGAGAGTAAGGACACCTCCTTGGAGACTAGACACCGGTTAGTCTTGAAGGCATTCACTCATATGGCACAATACGATGGAGCAATTTCAGATTATTATGGGAAACAGTACAGCAAAGACGTATCTCAGACGCTCTTTGGGTATGGAATGAATCCTCATCACACGCCTACCCAGCTGTACGCGCTGAAGCCCAACCTTCTCGTCACAGTTCCAAATGGAGCCCCTGGATTTATCAACGTGTGTGATGCTTTGACTGCCTGGCAGGTGAAGGAAATCAAAGTGGTATTCCAGCCACTGCCTCTTTCAAACCTGTCAGCCCAGCAGACGCTGCTGTTGGAATTCCGCTCCGTGAAGATGAGGCCAGAGTCTGCATGGCCTATGATCTCCGTAAAACACTTACACCCATCTCCACAGCATATGCGAGAGCGAGAGGGGCGGATAGGATGTCTTCATTTGGCGATTTTGCTGCATTGTCTGATGTTCACGATGTACCAACTGCAAAAATTATTTCCAGAGAAGTATCTGATGGTATAATTGTCCCAGGATATGAAGGAGAAGCCTTGATAATACTTTCCAAAAAGAAAAATGGAAATTACTGTGTTCTCCAGATGGACCAGTCTTATGAACCCGATTAAAATGAAGTTCAAACTCTCTTCGGTCTTCATTTAAGCCGGAAGAGAAATAATGGCGCCGTCAACAAGTCATTATTTAGCAATTTTGTTACCAAAAATAAAGCTCCTCCAGAGTCTGCCCTCCGAGATCTCATTGTAGCCAAGTGTCAAGTACACTCAGTCCCACTCTGTGTGCTACACCAAGAACAGGCAGGTTATCGGCATTGGAGCAGGCCAGGAGTCTTATACACACTGCATTCGCCTTACAGAAAACAAGGCAACTATTGGTTGCTTAGACACCATCCACGAGTGCTTCTGAGGAAGTTCAAAACGGGACTGCAAAGAGCAGAAATCTCCAAGCCCATCGATCCATATATGACCGGAACCATTGGAAAAGGTGAAGATTTGATAAAGTGGAAGGCCCTGTTTAAGGAAGTCCCTGAATTACTAACTGAGGCAAGAAAGAAACAATGGGTTGACAAAGTGACTGAAGTGTCTGTCAGCTCTGGTGGCTTCTTCCCTTTCAAAGCTAGTGTAGACAGAGCTAAAAGGAGTGGTGTGGTGTATGTCATGGCTTTCTCTGGTTCTGCTGCTGACGAAGTTGTGATTGAGGACTCCAACGAACTGGGAATCATCCCCACTCATAATTCACCACTGATTTTACCGCATGCTGTTTTCTGGTTTGCTGATGTGTAGGCGAACAGTCATGTGTGAAACTTTGAGATTAACTTAAAAAAAAAAAGGTACATCTTAATCACTGGAAAAAAAAAAAAACAAGAAACAAACCACTAAATCTGACCCGCACACAAGTAAAAAAGCAGGTAACACAAACTGTCTGTGAGAATGATGACATGTCAGATGTACCAACAGAAAAATACTTCAGATGGTTGTGAAAAATACGTTCAAAGAACTAAAGGAGCCATGCTTAAAAAAGGAAAGGAAGTTGCAGTGATGACCATTTCTCACCAAATAAGGAACATCAATAAAAGAACATAAATTTTAAAAAAGAATCAAATGAAAATTTTGACTTGAAAACCACCACAATGAAATGAAAAATTCACTGGCGGGGTTGGGGGGGGGGCACAACAGTATATTTGAATGAGGAGAATAAAGAATTAGTGCACCTAAATTTATATTGACCAAGATTATACAATCTGAAGGACACAAAGCATAAAGAATGAAGAACAATAAATGGCACTTGGTAGAAAATTGGGATGCTTTGAAAGGTGCTAACATGCATAATGGCAACGCCAGAAAAGAGAATAGATAGAAGTGAAATATTTCCCAAGAAATATTATAATAGCTGAAAAGTTTCAAATTTGATTTTTGAAACATGAATCTAAACATTCAAGAAACTCAACAAACTCTAGGTAAATTTCAAAAGATGCACAGATAATTTATAACAAAAATACTAAAAGTTAATTATCAGAAGACAATCTTAAAAGCAGTAAGAAAAAAATGACTCATAACTAATAAGGTAGCCCCAACAAGACTAATAGCTTGATTCTTGATCAGAAACAACATAGGCCAGAAGGCAAAGATAGCGTTGTCAAAGAGCTTAAGACCCATTTATGCCTAGTGTTTCATTATTGGAACACTGACCACTAAGCATGTGGGATTTATTTATATCCTATTGCTTAAAATTATTGCCAAGGTCTGCCTTTTCAAATTCAAAAAATTGAAACCTCAGGCATAGAAAGGAGTTTTTTAAACCCTGCCAATTCAGAATCCTAAATCCAGAAATCTTTCAAATATGCTGATGAAATAAAGAGAAGCAAAAACTGAGATAATTCTTGTGAGCAGACATAGCTTACAAGAAATATTAAGGAAAGTTCTTCATAATGAAAGCAAAGGACTCCTAACAGTGATTTGAAACTGCATTTTTAAAAAAGAGAAGCAGTAAAAGTAACTATTTAATTATAAAAAATGATAAAAATGCACATTTCTTTCTCCTTTCTTTTTCTTTTTTTTTTTTTTTTTTCTTTTTTGAGACGGAGTTTCTCTCTTGTTACCCAGGCTGGAGTGCAATGGCGCGATCTCGGCTCACCGCAACCTCCGCCTCCTGGGTTCAGGCAATTCTCCTGCCTCAGCCTCCTGAGTAGCTCGGATTACAGGCATGTGTCACCATGCCCAGCTACTTTTTTGTATTTTTAGTAGAAACGGGGTTTCACCATATTGATCAGGATGGTCTCGATCTCTTGACCTCGTGATCCACCCGCCTCGGCCTCCCAAAGTGCTGGGATTACAGGCTTGAGCCACCACGCCCGGCCTCTTTCTCCTTTCTTAACTGATTTAAAAAACAATATATAAAACAATATGCATATAATTTTGTTTTGACACATACCATTAGAAATGTTATTTGCCAATAACAGAGCAAAGTTGGGGTCAAGTTTGTATTGAGTTAAGTAAATGAGTCCAAAGGGTAATTTGAACTCAAGGGAACAAATGAAAAGAAACAGAAGTGTTAATTAGTAAAGTTAATATAACATCTATAAATACATATACAGATTCAATGACATTTCTTTTAGAATCTGAGCTTGTTTCTTTGTAGAAATTGACGAGCTGCTCCTAAAATTCCTGTTAACTCAAGGGATCCACAAATGCCATTAAAAGTCTGAATCCTACTGAATCTACTTCAAGAAGAGGTGACAGACTCATACACTTTTTGATTTTAAAACAAAGCAACAATAATGAGACTATTGTGGTACTGGCGTAAGTATCCCAACAGAGCAATACCACAGAATTGAGAGATCAGAAGCAAACCCCTGATCCATGGTCAATAGACATTTTAAAAAGGTAACAAGAACATTAAATGGGAAAAGATAGTGTTTTCCACAAATGATGCTGAGACAATTGGAAAAAATCATATGAAATCAGAACCTTGCCTCATACACTATTCAAATATAACCTCAAAATGGATTGATGGTCTAAATATAAAAGCTCAAAAGTATGAGAATTTTAGATGAATAATTAATTAGAGATAAATTTTTGTGTACTTGGATTTGGTGATGCAGTCTTAGATATACCAAAAGCATAATCAAACAAGAAGTAAATAAATTAGAGTTTATTAAAATGAAAAACCTCCGTGCCTCAAGGAACACTATCAAGAAAATAAAAATGTCAAACCACAGAATGGACGAAAATATCTGATAAGAAACTTGCATATATAAAATACATACGCATAAAATATATGTATTTTATGAACACAGACATACATATGTATATATGTAAATTCTTTCAACTCAATAGTAAAAAGGCAAATGAGCAATTAAAAAGAAAATGGGCAAACGGTCTGAATAGCTGGTACTCCAAAATAATGTATCCGAATGACCAATAAACACAGAAAAAGATGCTTGAATTATTAGTCATCAAGAAAATGTAAACCCACAGTGAAACTAAATTAAAAAGGAAGAAGGCGAGAATGGAATTGTCTTGAAATCTTTGGCTTAATCATTTATTTTTCATATCATACCCACTAAGATGGCTAGGACCAAAAAGTCAGATATCTGTAAATGTTGGTACACATGTAGAGAAATTGTAGCCCTCATAAATTTCTGAGAGGAATGTAAAACATTGTAGCCATTTTGGAAAAATGTTTTACAGCTCCTTGAATGGTCAAGCATAGAGTTACATTGTAATCCAACAATTCCGTTTTTATGCATGTGTCCAAGAGAAAAGAAGACACATGTCCACAAAAAACTTACACATAGATACTTATAACAGCATTATTCTTAATAATCAAAAAGTAAGAACAACCCAAATGTCTATAAACTAAATAACGGATAAACAAAATGTGATAGAACCATACAATAGAATACCATTCAGTTATTTAAAGTAATGAAATACTGATCCATGCTGTAACATGAATATGCTTTAAAAACAGTGTGCTAAGTAAAAGCTATAAAATACAGATTTTTGTGTGGTTCCATTGACATTAAATGTCCAGAACAGGGAAATCTGTAGTGAAAGAAGCAGATTAGTAGTTACTTAGGACTTGAAAACAGGAGAATAGGGAAGTGATAATATATACAGATTTCTTTCTGATGTAATAAAAAATTCTGAAATTGATTTTTAAAAAATTTCACAACTAATAAATTATTGGGTTTTTTAAAGTTCACAACTGTGTGAACTAAAAAAAATTTAACTTCACATTTTAACTGTGTAAATTTTATGCTGTGTGAATTATATATCAATAAAACTGTAACCAGAAAAAGTGAAATCTTTTAAATATGCAAAATGAATGACTATAATGGGAAAATTGAATTAAAAAGGAAGAGGGCAAAAATGGAATCATCTTGAAGTCTTTGGATTAATCATTTATTTTTCATTACCATTACCACCTATGATTTTAACAAACTCAAGATTGCATTTTTTATTTCTATTTGCCAAATCTAGCACAATGACTGATGTACTGACATAATAAACATGAGTATCAAAATCAGATGCTACAGAATCATGATTACTCGAGTTTATTTCCCTCAAAATTAGCTTAGAGCAAAGGGATTGCTGGCTGCATACGATTGATGTCGTATTCTGCATCCACTCTAAAGGAAAGCCTCTCATCGATCTCAGTAATGAGGGGCAACCTTGAGGGATACTTGACTGTTGTCCTGACACCTTATCTGCCATCATAGGTTGAGGCCAACCTACCACCTAGCAGAGTGCCTTGCGTATGACGAACATTTACCGGTATTTACTAAGTGGATGGAACACCTACCACAGAAAAGCAAATGTTAATATGTCCTTGGTTTCTTGCACATGCAGGACAAAAGAGGCATCTCCTTTTTTCCCTTTAATAGAGAATATAAAGATTGACAAACAATGAGTAACTTCACTTTTTTTTTTTTTTTTTTTTTTTTTTTTTTTTTTTTGAGAACGGAGTTTCACTCTTGTCACCCAGGCTGGAGTGTGGCTCACTGCAACCTCCACCTCCTGGTTTCAAGTGATTCTCATGCCTCAGCCTGCCAACTAGCTGGCTTTACAGGCACCGGCCACCACGCCCGGCTAATTTTTATATTTTTAATGGAGATGAGATTTCACCATGTTTTCCAGGCTGGTCTTGAACTCCTGACCTCAGGTGATCCAACCACCTTGGCCTCCCAAAGTGCTGGGATTACAGGCATGAGCCACCGCGCCCGGCCCTTCACCTTTTAATAGGGCCATCCGGCCATCAAAGAAAGTCTGTGTTTCCATTTTGAATGTTATAGCCTAAAAATGCCATTAGTCTATATAAAATTCTATTAGTCTATTCTCTGATCCAATTAAATTTTATCTACCAAGCATTGAACAATAGGCCCATTCATTCCCCCTAAGAATCACTTACGGATGATCCCTCAAATCCTCACTTTTTCCCATCTCTCCTTCTTCTACGAGAAAGGATATATAGGCATCTGGACATCATTGGGTTATTGGGTAATCGTTGTCCTCTGATTTTTCCCTGTGCATATTAAATAAATTTGTATGCCTTTTTCTCCTATGAATCTGCCTATTGTAAGTTCACTTTCAGCTAACCCTCAAAACAGGATGGTGGCAAAGGTTTATCCCTTTCCCTTACAAATCATGTCATTTTCATTCTGTTTTTGTATCCAATTGTTCTTTGAGGCTGTCATTTGTTGATTCGGTTTTAACATTCTTTCAAACTATTGATACATAGGGAATATGCAAGAAACAAAAGCATATTTTTCTCATAGTTTGGCTCATTTATATTTTGTTGATATTTGGACCCAAATTTAACATTATTTGCCATCTAATTTTATTTGCCTTGGCAGATTTTTTTTTTTTTTTTCACTTCCAGTGTCAACTTTTCTGACTCATCAAGGTATCTCAGAGCTGAATGAGATTTACCAAGTACAGAAACACAAAAAAGATGCCTGAAATAGTTGTGGTGGATTCGTGCACAGCTGAAAAAAGTTGCATGGAATTTTATACAAATGTTTCACAATTGTAGGGTTGGACATTTAATAAGTAAATTTTTAGATGCTTTACAATATGATACTCTAGAATTCCATGAAGAACCTGTAATTTATTATTTGGAATATAATATCTTTTGCTTTACACTGACACCAAACTGTGGAGGAGAAAAAAATAATTTTCTCTCTACTCTCACAAGTTCGTAGCTAGAAACTCAATAATAAAAGATAAACAAGAGAAAAACAAGTGTGTGCTGAAATGTACGTCTCATATACATGAGAGATACCCAGAAAGTGAGTAACTCCTCAAGAGGTGGCTCAGAATTCCAACTTTTATATGATAACTTCAACAAAAAAATAACAAATGTTTAGATGAGTGACAAGGCAAATAAAAACTTCAACAAAAAAATAACAAATGTTTAGATGAGTGACAAGGCAAATAAAACGACCTTGAGCCTCTAGGGATGGCGAATTGGGGAAAAGCAAACATAGGGTGGATGATGGTCAGCTAGTAAGGTTTGCTAATAAATTTTTCTGGTGTGGCTCCAGGCTCATACGATCTAAAGTTACCTCTGTGATAAACCTTTGTCCTTCCTGGTAGAAAGGGGAGAAGAGATACCTTTACTTTTGCAAATTTATGCCCAAGACAGAGATCTCGTCTTATGTCTACTTCTTCCTAGTTGCCTTCAGCTCAAAATAATCCTCATGCTAACGTGGCTTATTTTGGGGTGGTATATTCTGCTACCCTTCAAAAACTGCTCAAGACAAATATGTGTAACACAGCCATGCACACATGCATTCGTATCATACAAATTAAAGAACAAAATAATTTATACCATGTTTATCATCACTGAAATGGAATGGTAAAATAAGAAGCTTTTGTTTCTGCTTTTCTCCAGTGAAGGATCATCTTATACTTTCAAACTAATACAAGCTGTCAAACTAATATAAGCACCTCTTCTCTAATGTAGAGATTAGTCTTGGATTCCACTTAAATTAAAGCAATATATTTCATTTCTAAAATTATTAATCAGCTTAGCCTATCATGAACAAAAGCTCTTCTAATTATCTTCCAGAGGTGTACTTGGTAGGACTTTCTGAAAAAGAGCCAGATTCATCGTCTGGTTTGCAATTGCTTAGGCTGAAAGAAAGCTGTCTTTGATAACTTTAATCACATAATTTATGCTTAACATCTTAGTAGTTGCTATGGAGACTTCAGAATCAGTTTCATATGTTAAATATAGCATTCTTTTACTTGTATCTAATTTGCATTTTAAAGACCTAATGTCTATCATTTCTTCTCTAGTACCCTTGGTGATAGTAGCTTTTAAATGTGTTACCTGACATCTTTAATGCTGTCCACAACTTTCTTCTTCCAAAACTGATTTTAGGACTCACAAAAACTAAGTTTGCTAAATTATCACTAAATGGGTTTACATTTTTATTTCTTCCTTAAAAGTAGTATGCTATTTACAACATGCACACAAGCAAAGCATTCTTATTGACCAACTGTCTAATGATTTCATTTTAATTCCAACCCTTTGTAACAAATATCATAATAATGAATGCAAAACGATACGGTGGAAGGATGACCACAAATGAAAGATGATATAGCTTCTCCCTTTGTCTCACTAATTTTATGTACATTCAGCTATCTCTAGGATCATTTCATTCACTGATAAAATGAGGATAATGTTCATTGTATCAAGCCCACAAACTAAGTGCGTGAAAGCACTCTATTTCATGGAACGGTTTTGTGCAAATGTTACCCATTATATACTTCCTGTGGATTCAGGTAGAAAGAAATATATATGAATATTTAAACAAACAAATATGGTAGCTAAATGAGACAACTGAGGAACCCCTGTACTGCAAATTTGGTAGGACCTGGTTTACGTTAATGTGTGATACTTCAGTTGGGCCTTCAGATATTGTGCTTCTGCATATACATATATAATTATATTCTGGTATGCTTGTGACCTGAAAGACACTGGAATCTCTTGCTGTGCTTTAAAATGCCTTATATTTATCTTTTACAGAAAAGAGCGATAAGACATTTTCAACCAAAGTGTGTTCCCTTTAAATAAAATAATAATAATAGGACCGGGCACCATAGCTCACCCTTGTAATCCCAGCACTTTGGGAGGCCGAGGCAGGTGGATCACGAGGCCAAGAGATTGAGACCATCATGGTCAACATGGTGAAACTCCATGTATTTTAGTCTCTACTAAAAATACAAAATATTAGCTGGGCATGGTGGCGCGTGCCTGTAGTCCCAGCTACTCAGGAGGCTGAGGCGGGAGAATTGCCTGAACCCAGGAGGCGGAGGTTGTGGTGAGCCGAGATCGCGCCATTGCACTCCAGCCTGGGTAACAAGAGTGAAACTCCGTCTGAAAATAAATAAATAAATAAATAAATAAAAAGATGGGACAGCAATTTCAAAGTCAAAAAGATTTGCTATCGATGCTTAAGAAAACCTATCACAGATATTGCCCTTTTTACTTATGATTTTACTTTCTTGTTTGACTCAGGTTGGTCACCATATTTGATATTTAAAAGAGAAAAGATATTTATTTGTTGAGTAGGATTTTTCTGCAAAAGGAATTATTTGTCTTAATGATTCAGCCAGATACATTGTCCCCAATTAAAAAAAAAAAAGAAAAAAGAAATTGAATTGTTGCAAATATTGGAGGATAGTGGCTTTTTTAAGAGGTGGAAAAGAAAAGAGAGAGAATATTCGTTGCTGCATTTCTTATTTTTATTGTTGTTGCGACTTATGATCATAAGTTGCAATAAATTGTTCATTTCTTTCGGGGGCATGGTACTCGAAGGAAAATTTAGAATATTCTGGAATGTATGTCCATAGGAAATAACAATCTCGATTACTGTGGAAAGTTAGGACTAGAATAAAATATTTAAGAAAATCAGCATTTAGATGATAGCTAAAGGTCTGGGAGTATGAGCAATTGCCCAGAAATAGTGTTTATTTTAAAAAAGAAGATGTCCAAGGAAGAAACTTTGGAAAATGCTAACACCTAAGTTGAAAAGAAAAAGTTGAAGTGGATGTAGAGGTTCTGCCGAAAGTCAGGGGAGGAGGTAAAGTTGCGGATGTATAATTTAAGTTCTTGGCTCACGTGTGTAATCCCAGCACTTTGGGAGGCCAAGGCAGGCTGATCACTTGAAGTAAGGATTAAAGAATGGTGTAGTAGAAACACTGTCTCTACTAAAAATACAAAAATTAGCCAAGCGTGGTGGCATGTGCCTGCAGTTCCAGCTACTCAAGAGGCTGAGGCATGAGAATTGCTTGAACCCGGGAGGTGAAGGTTGCAGTGAGCCAGTGTTGTGCCATTGTATTCCAGTCTGGGAAACAGAGTGAGACTTTACCTCAAAAATAAATAGATAAATAAATAAATTGAATAATAATAACAATAATAATAATAATTTAAGTTCTGCTCTTTATCCTGAGTCTCAGCAGAGGGCTGCACACGTCAAAGAACTGGGGTCTCTTCCTAATTCATATGCAGATTCCATAAGGGTTAGCAGCATCTGTGTTGGGAAAGACAAGAACACCTTTAGGAAATACACAGTTACAATGGTGGGAGAGACGGAAAAAGCCATGCATTGCATTTCAGTGACTTAGAAAGACTTTTTTGTTTGTTTGTTTTTTTGAGACGGAGTTTCGCTCTTGTTACCCAGGTTGGAGTGCAATGGCGCGATCTTGGCTCACCGCAACCTCCGCCTCCTGGGTTCAGGCAATTCTCCTGCCTCAGCCTCCTGAGTAGCTGGGATTACAGGCACGCACCACCATGCCCAGCTAGTTTTTTGTATTTTTAGTAGAGACGGGGTTTCACCATGTTGACCAGGATGGTCTCGATCTCTTGACCTCGTGATCCACCCGCCTCGGCCTCCCAAAGTGCTGGGATTACAGGCTTGAGCCACCGAGCCCGGCCCCCAGAAAGACTTTTTAAGAGGGCTGGTGAAAAAGCCTACTTTATACCTAAGTGCGATACAGGACATACAAAGAAGTCTCTGAGAGATAGAGAAGCATCTTGTAGATAGAAGCCTGCCAGTGATTCAATGCAGCCTCAGGATCGTGGTGTTTTTGCTTATTCATGTATGGAGATTGAATACGGTTGCCAAAGTTAATTGGGAAGGGGTCACGACTGAAAAAGCAGTGCTCTAAGCAAAGCTGTTGCTCTGCCTGGCAAATTTAACTTTTGAATATTCAAACTTCTGTTTTCATTTACCGAGAACATCACCCAAAAAAAAAAAGACAAAGGAAAACTTTTGAAGGCCAGTAACTAAATATGTTTTACCAAACAATATGATGATGAAAATTTCTAAGTCCAAGATAACATCATTTTTTCTCCTTGCCAAAACCTCCCCTGGAAGTGTTTTCTCTGGTGCTCAGGCTGACAGCAAGAGCACTGGAGGATTTCCATCAGATCAATTGTGCGCTAAGCTTTTCAACATTATGTGTGGGGCTTTGACGTTAAACAAAGATGATATTTCTATTTATAACAGCATCAAGGTACGTGACATAATAAAACCAATTCTAAAAAATGGCTATTGCGTCATGACCACGCTCTTAAAATTTATGAATATATAAAAGATCAATTGCTAGAGTTTTAGTTCAAGATACAATGGAATAAGCACACAGTGTCTCTCAAATTATGCATGAATAAAACTTGGAAGCAATGCTAGAGCAAGGTGTTTTAGGATTCAAAAGTAAATAGTCTGAGGTTCATTAAAGGAAAAGACCAGAATTTAAAGTGCCACCTAAATGGCCATGAGATTAGCATTTTTTCCTTCTTTTCTATCCCTGGTCTGGTCTCCATACAGCCCCAAATGCTGGAAATTGGCAGAGAAGTCCTCACATTTTGCCTCAGAAGGAAAGGGAAGCCCTCATGCTCAGATAAAGGGAAAAATCCCACCACCGCATCCCCTCAAGCTTTTTTTTTCTTAATAATTTCTTCTTGGGCTATTGTCGTTAAAAAAATTCTGGGACAGTAGAAGTAATGGGAACCCACGAGGTTCAAAATTCTTAGGGAGCTGAAGCTTCGTCTCATGTCAGAAAAGCTTTGGTCCCGAGATGGAGGAAAAACCCATACGAATTTTTTTCTCTCTCTCTGTCCTTCAGGCACGGGTTTCTGGTTGTGAGCACCGTCACAGCAACACACAGCACAGGGTAACACAAGCCCCGGCTCTCTTAATGGGGAAACACTGGGAACTGGGAAACACTGGGGAGATTCTGGAGAAACAAGAACTCAGGGAAACAACCCTCTCAAGTTGCCTGTGAATTCCTGGGCTTTCCTGTCAGCTATTTGTGTGTAGATCGGCTCCTCCTCAGCATACTGAAGAATGAGAGACCTGAAATAAAAGGCAGGTCCCAAGGGCCAGACTGGATACAGAGTGGCATGCACATGAGACAGTTCAAAATAACACTTGCAGGAATTTGAAAGCTGAAATTACGCTGAAGCCAAAGACCACAGAACGCATGCTGGAACTTGCAATGTAAACCTAATTATGTTGACTACCAGCTAGAAAAAAAAAAAAAATCTATATTTTCCATAGGATTTAAACAAGATTCATAACATAGTATTAAACTATCTAAGATACCATAAAAATTATACAAAGAAAAAGGATTACATCAACTTACAAAGGCAAAGACATTCAATAAATGTCAAGGATAAAACAACATAGATGTTTGAATTATATCACAAAGACTAAAAGCAACTATGATAAAAATGAGTCAGAGTTGCCACTGGAAGTAATTTTGAAACAACTGGGAAAAAAGAAGCCCTCAGCCAAAAAAAATTACAAGATACAACAACGGGGCTGGGGGGCTTAGTGGTGCGAGCCTATAGTCCCAGCTTCTTGGGAGGGAGAGGTGGGAGGATTACTTGAGCCCAGAAGTTCAAGGTTAGCCTGCGCAAAAAGAAAACCAAAAAGAGATATAAAGATAAACCAGGCCGGGCGCGGTGCCTCAAGCCTGTAATCCCAGCACTTTGGGAGGCCGAGGTGGGCGGATCACAAGGTCAAGAGATCGAGACCATCCTGGCCAACATGGTGAAACCCCGGCTCTACTAAAAATACAAAAAATTAGCTGGGCGTGGTGGCGCGTGCCTGTAGTCCCAGCTACTTGGAAGGCTGAGGCAGGAGAATTGCCTGAACCCAGGAGGCGGAGGTTGCGGTGAGCCGAGGTTGTGCCACTGCACTCCAGCCTGGTGCCTGGTGACCGAGTGAGACTCTGTCTCAAAAAAAAAAAAAAAAAAAAAAAAAAAAAAAAAGATAAACCAGATGGAAAATTCAAAATTCAAAATTGCAATAAGCAAGAAGAAGACAGGAAGGGCAGAAAGAAGGAGGAGGAGGAGGAGTGGGCAAAGAGGAAGGGGAGAGAGAGAGGCAGGAGAGAGGGACTTCTAACTGGATGGCACAGTGCCAGAACAGAGAGCAAGAGAAAAGGTAGATCAACGTAAATGATTAAATCTCAAGTACAGAGAGAAATACAGTTTTAAAAATGAATGGAACCTCAAGGACTTGTGGGACAATAACAGATCATATCAGCAGAGGGCTGTGAACACAAAAGTATTTGAGACGGGTCTCGGTCAATTTTGAAAGTTTACTTTGCCCAGGTTAAGGACACACCCATAAAACAGCCTCTGGAAGTGCTGATGACATGTGCCCAAGGTGTTCAGGGTATAATTGGCTTTTGCACATTTTAGGGAGGTGTAATACATCAATCCATACATGTACAAGGCACTGTTATTCCCATCCAATAGTACCGAATATTAAACGCATTTAATAAAGAGATCTTCCAAACAGGCTTTGTGTGGGGATAAGGCCATTTTATTTCACGTTTGGGTGCAAGAGGCCAAATCCGAGAAAGGACAGGTGAAGGGCGTAAGGGTGGGAATTGCTTTTATAGGCTGCAGCAATTTTTTGGGGGGGCAGGGGTGTTACAGAGTAAGATCAGTTACAGTGGTGGGGGCTAGGGGCAAAGAGTATACATTTTACCATAAGTTCAGTTACAATGACAGGTGGGGTTAGGCGGAAGAGTAGTTAAGATGGTAGGGTGAGGTGAGGAGTATTCACATTATCATAAGAACAGTTAAGATGGCAGCCTGGGGTGAGAGCTGGGGGAAGCTCCTGCTGAGTGATTAGGAATAATGCTGAACTCAGGTGGGGGTGGGGGGGTGGGGGTGAGGGCGGGACTGGGGTGGGGGGCCAGTTAGCTGAGTCAGGCAGGACGTTAGACTTTCTGAGTCCAGGCTTGCACGTGGAGACCTGACATGTACCTTGATCAAATCTGGAAACGCAGGATAACTTGAAGTGGGTGTTTCTAGGTCATAGATTTAAGTTCACAGATTTAAAGATTGTGATTGGCAGTTGGTTGAAGGAGTTATTATCTAAAGATCTGCAATCAATAGAAAGGAATGTCTGGGTAACAGTAATGAGCTGTGGAGACCAAAGTTTTTTCCTGCAGATGAAGCCTCCAGGTAGCAGGCTTCAGAGAGGATAGATTGTTAATGTTTCTTGTTAGGCTTAAGGCCCATATTGATGTTAATGCTGGTCAGCTAGTCCTGAACCCTGAATGGGAGGATACCATAACAAGGCATGTCCAAGACCCCCTTCCATCATGGCCTGAACAATTTTTTCAGGTTAATTTTGGAATGCCCTTGGTGGAGAGAAGGGGTCCCTTCAGATGGTTGGGGGCTTAGCATTTTATTTTTGGTTTACAGGGGTACTAATGAGCACACTCTTCTACTGAGATCGCTGCATTTGTCTGAGTGCCATGAAAACTGGCTGAGATAGTATAGAGGGTCCAAATGGATATCTTCCCCTTTCCCCATTGACTAGCAAAAGCAACTTCAGCAGATATTTAATTTGCAAAGAATAGGCTTAGTTTGCATGTTTTATTTCCAAATGTGTCAGTTCTGCAATACAACAGTTAGGAGATTATTTTCAAGCAGGTCTCATTATGTAAAATTTTCCCACATTGTAAGGTTATAAAATTTTTTATTTTAGTGTTGAAACCATCAAATGCCCACTATGCCTTGATGATGATAACCTTTTTTATTTTTTTTTGTAAAACCGAATGAGTAAACACACAAGAGAGCTAAGTTCTTCTACAACCCAAGGGTGAAACTGAAGGCAACAGGGGCTGGAGCTAGCAGACGTTTGCAGGTTGAGTAAGGGTAGAGTGGCTGGGGGGAAGACCCAGCTTCTGAGCATCTAAGGACATCAGTAAGAACATGAGACATGTCTAATGGGATTTTTTTTCTACTTTGTTCTTTGTTTTTCATTAAAAAAAAATTCTGTGTGTCATCAAACCCTCATCTCAGACCCCGTAAAAGTTTTGCATAGGTGGATTTTTGTAATTAATGTTGTCGAGAACTTAGTCCTGCCTGACCTAGGCACAGGAGCCAGCACTTTGTGATCGATTCAGTTTAGGCAGTAATGGAGACCCCCCGTGACTTCCTGAGACTCTTTCAGATCGTTCTCAAAGTCAAAGCTATTTTCACAACAACATTAAAACATTATTTGCCCTTTTCACCTTTACGCTCACATAAGATTACAGTAGAGATTTCTAAAGACTCTCTAATGTCTTATATCACAGCAGATTGAATTCAGAAGCAGATAGGAGAGTCCAGCTACTTGAATATAAGGCTGGCGCTAAAGACATTAAGCAATACCACTTGTCAAAAGACAAAACTACAAAAATGTAAAGATCTCTATTGACTTCACTGTGATTCTAGAGTTGGGTAGTACTTTTGTTCCATAAAATAGAATAAAACTTCCAATAAATAGAGCAGAGAAGGTTGGTTTTGTGGACAGAAAATGCTGAAGAAAGCAGAAGCAAAGAACAAAAAGCAGATAGGTTATTTTAAAGTTACTTTCCCCATGAAACAGGAACAGGGAGACCCAGCAATAGAGAAATAACTAATTGCTGCACGTCAAGTTGCTTAGGTTAAAACAGAAGGACCTTCCTTATCATGCTCACTGAAACTGACCTGTTTGGTTAATCAGGCTTTTTTTTTTTTTTTTTTTTTTTTGAGATGGAGTTTCGCTCTTGTTACCCAGGCTGGAGTGTAATGGCGCAATCTCGGCTCACCACAACCTCCATCTCCTGGGTTCAGGGAATTCTCCTGCCTCAGCCTCCTGAGTAGCTGGGATTACAGGCACGCGCTACCATGCCCAGATAATTTTTTGTATTTTTAGTAGAGAAGGGGTTTCTCCATGTTGACCAGGACAGTCTCGATCTCCTGACCTCGTGATCCACCCGCCTCGGCCTCCCAAAGTGCTGGGATTACAGGCGGGAGCCACCGCTCCCAGCCTTAATTAGGCTTTTATCTCGCTCTTGTGATTTCTCTGTAGGACAGTTAATAACTCAGCTCTGATCTGGTGACATGCAGCGTTAACATGGGTGACTCCATTTTTATTTTTGTTTTTAATCTGGTCCATTGGAGCTTAGTCCAAAACGATGCTCTTCTATAATGTTTGCTCAATACACTCTTCTCACTAATTTCTTTGTTTTACCATTAAGCATTTTGGTTCTTATCATCCATTTCTTTGTTTTTGAAAACTGGTTTTTTAAATGAAAATGTTAATTATGTTAACTTAAAATGACTTACTAATATTATTTTAAAGAAATTGATTAATAAGAACTTATAAACTATCGTAGTACTAATTTGGTAAATGTTGATAGATGCAACTCACATCAATAAAAACTCTTTTGGTTTCAAAATAATTTTAAGGTGAATTAAAGAAGCTTGACAATCACTAAGCTGAGGAAGAAATCTAAGCTGCCGGGTTACCATTAAAGGCAGACAAGTGGCTCACGGTGGAATTAACTAAAACTAGAACCACTGAGAAGGAGGAAACTTGAAAAAAGGAGTTGGGAGGAACATGGTGCTTCACAGGCCTGAGCTCAGGAGGGTACTAAGCCGGTGAAATGGCTTTGGAACATAACAACACAGAGAAAAGAATTAAAGCTCAGGTAACCCAGGGACAGTGCTAAGAGCGAAAACTGTAGTGTGAATCCCGAAAATCTGAGACAGGTCTCAGTGAATTTAGACAGTTTATTTTGCCAAGATTGAGAATGCTCACCCATGACACAGCCTCAGGAAGCCCTGATGACATGTGCCCAAGGTGGGCAGAGCACAGTTTGGCTTTATACATTCTAGGGAGACAGGAGACATCAATCAACATAGGTAAGATGAACATCGGTTTGGTCTGAAAACAGGAGACCACTCAAAGCAGAGGCAGGAAGCCTAGAAGCTCAGAGGGGCTTCCAGGTCATAGGTAGGTAAAAGACAAATGTTTGTATTCTTTTGAGTTTCTCATTCGCCTCTTCAAAGGAGGCAATCAGATATGCATCTATCTGATCAGAGAGGTGCCTTGGAATAGAATAGGAGACAGTTTGCCCTAAGCAGTTACCAGCTTGACTTCTCCCTTTAGCTTAGTGATTTTGGGGCTCTAAGATTTATTTTCTGTTCACAGTAGGGTACTGAAAACGAAACCTTCCCAATATCTGATGTTTCGAGAGTGAGAGTGAAGAGAGACTTGAGAGGATGTGATGAGAGATTCTGTAGCAGGGAAATTTTTGTTAGTAATTATCTTTTATTACCCAGTGTCACTTTCAACAAAATAATACTTAGACCTACTATTACTTGTAATGGTTATATACATGAATATAGTCGCAATCTCACCTTGTGTGTAGAACATTGTGAGTGCGTGTGTATATGTGTGTGTGTGCAAATTTCATGCAGCAAATGCTTTCTGTTTTTCTTACTCTGCTTTTTAATCTGTTTTCATCCATATTTTGGGCCAGTTTCAGAACCACACAACTTCAAGGCTGGCATGTGAAATGGATTAATATTTCCATTTTAAAACAAATTATTCTCTGTATTGTTTAACTTCCAAATCCTGAAGAATGGAAATGTCATTTTGGAAGCGTCAGCAGGCAGCTCCCAATGGCAGCACTTAGCTTGCAATTGGGTATTCCAGACAAACGAAACAACCACCGCAACCTCCAGCAGCACCAAAGAAACAACGCCGCTATGTGGGAGCGCAAATAATTGGAAGGTTTGGTTTTCAGGTTTTTACTATAAAGCATCGTAGTCCAATTGTATGGGATCTTAACTCTTTTGTGTCCCCCAGTGATATAAGGAGCACAGTGTAAGGCACTGGCTAATGTTGTAATCTAATTCAGCATCAGATTGATGGTTGATGTTTATAATCGAATTCAACTTTAAGGACTGTTTTTTCAGCCTTTAATAAAAGGTAATTTGCATATACAGAGTTAAGAATTCTTTCACTTTATTCTCAGAGGTCCCTTCACCTCTTATTTCCTACCCCATAATATCAACGCTGTTATGTGCATAGACCCTTTCACTCCTGTATTGTTTGTCCTCTTTATGCTGATTGATATGTTAATTTTAGTGACAGCTATAGAGCAGTATTCACACGCTTTACGTAAGAATAGAGGAATAAAAATGTGAATGCGACACACTCGTTCGCCTTGTTTCACTTAAGAAAGGTGAAAAATTGAATATGAAAATTAGAAATTGACAAACATAAGAGTATTTCTTGTTTACAGAACTTTTGTTCATCAATTTCACCACATGGTTTGTATTCATCATTCAAGATATCCCTTTGGGGGTTTGTTACCTTTTTTGTTTGTTTGAGAGGAGATTCTCTAACAGCACACATTAGTGTACTTTTTCTCTGCAGGTGTTTTATAAAATGCTAGGGAATGGTGTTTCAGCATGATAAATCTCTTCAATAGGAGGAAATCTTTGTCACAAAAGGAATATTCAAGAAATGTGATGCACTCTAATATTGTATGAGGCAAAATGCACGGCAGGTAATGCCTCAGTGGAGAGTCATCTAGAGTTTGAAGGAACAGTTCTGTTTCCCTTCTGAGTTAATACATGACTCTGGGAAGTCGTGGAGGGAGAAAATTCAGTGACGTGATCTGCTCCCAGAAACACTGTAAAAAGCATATGCCTCATATTCTAAGATGAATGAATCAAGAAATTGCTAGGAAAGCCAAACATACTATACATTTGGAATGAATTACAGTCCTGCACAGCATAGCAACCTTTCTGTCAATGACAGTCCAGGTGTATGACAGGGGTCCCATAAGATTGTAATACTATATTTTTACTGTACCTTTCTATATTTAGAATGTTTAAAGACACAAATATTTCCCATTGTTTTACAGTTGCCTGCAGTACTCAGTACAGTGACCTGCTGTGCAGATTTGCGGGCTGGGAGCAATAGGCTGTACCATACAGCCTAGGTGTGTGGTAGGCTGCACCACGTAGCTTTGTGTAAGTGCAGTCTATGATGGTCACACAACAGAACAACGTGACATCCGTGCCAGAACACATCCCCTTTGTTAAGCAACAGGTGATTTAATTCACTTCTACTTATGTACTTTTAAGCTAGTTCATGACAAATGTAGCCACTCAATAATGGCCTTTGTATTTCGTAAGCACATTAAAATACAGATTACAATACTTTCATCTTTTAAAACAGATCAAAAGAAAGTGAATAAGTAGTGCTCTCACTTCTGCAGTGTGGAAGGACTCTGTAAGATTTTGGAAGCTCTGTGGAATTCCAGTTTAAATTTAGTACCATCCTTCTTGGTATGTCAATATGGAGAATCTCATCTTTATGAATAAATGTAATTCAAGGGAAAAAATGGCACAGTGCTCAGCGGAAATTTAAGGAGAAAAGAGAAAACTACTTCTGTCTGGGAGTGTCTGCACAAGATTGAAAACCTAGCATTGGTCAATAACTGGATAGATGCTGAAAGGTAGCATTTAAATTACTCTATGTAATTGAAATTTGGATATTCCGTATTTTATATTGTTGTATTAAAAATTTGATTGAGAGCATATTCCAGTATTCTTACATTTATTGAAAAACATGGCATTAATGGCAGCATAATGTTAACTAAATAGATACATTTAAAAGTGATTTTTCAGGTTTGGAACATTGTTTGTTTTGTTTGTTTTGGGTTTTTTGAGATGGAGTCTCTCCCTGTCACCCAGGCTGGAGCGCAGTGGTGTGATCTTACCTTGCTGCAGTGTTTGCCTCCTGGGTTCAAGCGATTCTCCTGCCTCAGACTCCTGAGTAGCTGGGACTACAGGTGCCTGCTACCACACCCGACATGTTGGCCAGGCTGGTCTTGACCTCCTGGCCTCAGGTGATCCGCTCACCTAGGCCTCCCAAAGTGCTGGGATTATAGGCATGAGCCACCGTGCCCAGCGTGGAACATTAAGCCTAATAAAAATGCTATGTCATGTCCTAAAACAAAAATTGAAACAAATATTTCTTCATCCCTTATTATATTCTTAGCAAAAAGAGCTTGCTAAGTAAAAAATGAGAACACATTAAAGTTCTTAAAACAGGTGAATATATTGGTTTCCAGAAGGGATAGAACACATTAATCTTGTATTTGTTTTATGGCCCAGTACATAGTCAACTTTAGTAATCACACCAGGTGGACTTGGAAATCGTATCCTGAAGTTTTAAGTACAGTGTTCTATTTAGGTCTATTAGGGCAATTATTTATTTTACTCAACTTTTCTCTATGGTTACTGATTGTTTTATCTCTTTGTTGTATCCTGTTCTATTAGTTATCAGGTATTAAAACCCTTGAAATAATATTACATCTCTTCCTTTTTTATTCTGTTAATTTTAGAAATTTAGTTTGACACTGCATTATTATGGTACCACATTATTACGTATTAAAATTCTTAAGATTTAGAATTGTAAGATAGTGCTGGTTATATTAGGCTTGTTGGTGTATTTCCTGTTCATTTTGCAATTTAGAATTGAACCCTGGGTATTTACCAGGACTTCCTGGATAGGCTGTGGCAAATCAAATCTAGCCTAAAGCTGTCTCCTTACGTATTTTATGTTCAGCCTAAAGGTTTCTCTGTACACAGTAAACTATAACCTAAATGGGGGTGTAAACAGACTGAACCTACCCTTGTGCCAGTTACTGAGTCTGGCCAATCAAAGGATGCCAACGGTTCAAACTATGTTCGAATAAGGCAAATGCCAAGCTTTACCAATCTGGTGGTTGCTGTACCTCACCTCCATTTTTCTGTACGTCATTTTCCTATTTCTGTCCACAAATCTTCTTCCACAAGATAGCTGTGCTGGAGTCTCTCTGAGCCTACACTGGAGGCTTGCCTGATTCAGCAACCATTCGTTGCTCATTTAAACTCTGTTAAATTTAATCTGGCTAAGGTTTTTCTTTTAACAGCTAAAAACTTCGGTCTTTGTTTTCCCTGTTAATTTCTTTAGAGCCTCTCAGACAGCAAATTCAGAGTAGACAGTTGCTTCAAAGAGACAAGAGACTACACATAGTGGTCATCATATGGTCTTCCCATCTCCCCCGGATTCTCAGCCTTTCATTTCTCACCGTCTTAAAAACTCCAGATCTATTTTCTTGTAAGCCGTTTTATCCAGATTTGCTAGTTGTTTTCGACAGAAGAGGTCTTACAAAATAATCAATTTTTCATGACAGAAGCAGAACTCTAGTTTGAATCAACTTAAAGCTCTATGTTGAGTAATGCTACTAATTCAGTGTCTAATTTATTATTAGGCTGAGTTCCAACATTTCCCTTTTTATCATTAGTTTATACTTCTCCAAGAAATAAAGTAATAAATACTGATTAGTATTATAAGCCAATGCATAAAGTAGATTTAACCCATAATACCCTTGAGCTATAAAACCAATAATGCTCCCATGAATCATTAAAATTCATCTCTTTTTCCTACCCATGTAGAATTGTAAGTTTTTGTGATAGGGAGAAATCTTAATGCTAATGGAAATATTTATAGATTTATATTTTCTTCCTATTCCCTGGATATTCTTCAGGATGGCACGATGGTCATTTAGGGAGGCCTCTCTTCTCTGTGTAAGCTTAAAGGGGATGTCTCATACCTACTTGGTGTTCTTTTGACCTTCTTGTGTTGACTGCAGATTGAATTTCATCCTGCTGGATGATCACTGAGATGACATTGTGAAGCAGGAGCAGCTGCAAGAAACAGATCTCTCGGACAACGAACTGGAAAAGGAAGGGGTTTTATTATTACGGCCCGGGAGCGAGGCTTTATATTTTGTCTAAATGGCCAAGCTCCTCTAACAAAGAGAAGCTCTGCCTTTATATAAGCTTACACTCTAGATGTTACACGTGAAAGGATCTTAGGTTTACAGCGTTAGAAATTACAAGTGAAAGGGTCTTAGGTTTATAGCTTTAGAAATCACATATGAAAGAGTCTTGGGTTTACAGTTTTAGGAATTACATGTGAAAGGGTTTTTGGTCTCTGGATGGAGGAGCGAGGTGGGGGCTTGATCTTGTTTAAGTAAAAACAGTGTCTTCTGGAGAGATTCCCCCATACCATGCCTGCTATTTACAGGAAAGTGATTTAGGACACGCCAGTCAGCCAGCCATTTCTTCTATTGAAATATGGTATGGAAGTCAAGGGGGAGGTGATCCCAGATGCCTGGGTCTCCTTCCTCAATTGCTCCTGTCTCTCTAGCCAGGGTGATGTGTTTTCACCCTGGAGTTTGAAGTTCCTGGCATCTGCCCCAGTGTTAAAGTTTCTGGACCCTGCTTCCAGAAATTAGTAAGCCTATCTAAGCTTTCAGTATCTCTGTAAACTTTCAGAAAGGTTCTCAAAGAACCTGGTACTCTTGAGTGCACTGCAGAGCAATTTAAGATTGCTTTTAATCCAGGATTCTGCATCTGATTTAGCTCGCAGTCTTCTCTTTGCAAGGCTGTTCTAGACAGTAGCATTGTAATAATGCAAGACTATTTCGGGGATTCCATGTGTGAACTGGACACAACTGCCTGCCTTCATCTTTTCTTTCAGCCTAATGAACATGTTGCCCCCACTGAAGACTTGATCCCAAGGAAGAGAATCTAGAACACTTTCTTTGATTATACAGTATCCCTATTGAAAGTGTGGTCAGGGGCCAGCAATTTCCAAACCACAGGCACATTAGTAAGGAATGTAGAAGCTTGACACATAATCAGGAAGTAAATCCTAAAAAGGCCAAGAGTATAGACATTATAGAATTGAGAAATATTGTCCCCAGTCATATCCTGAATTATCTCCAAACTTGGTTATTGTCATTACTGAGGCCAATTTTTCAAATCTTTCATTTTAAAAGAATCTCTCTGAATTTATTGTCTTATCACAGCTTGGAAAAAATCTATTAAGAGTATCAGAACTTGAGGAACAATGCCTCTCTTTGCATTTCTGCTATGAGAGTGGCATCCATCAGGGTTTGACCAGAAAAGAAGAATCAGAAGGAGATATATGTTATGGGATTTATCACAGGAAACTGGCTAAGCAGCTTCAAAATCTTTCCAGCAGGCTGTCAGTCAGAATAGGGTAAAGCTGCTGTCCACAGAATTTCTTCTCTCAGGAAAGCATCCACCCTGTTTTAAGGCTTCTCAACTTAATGAATCAGCCTCATGATATCATCTAGTCTCTCTTGCTATAAGTCAATTGATTATGGACTATAACTTCAATCACATCTATAAAATGTCTTTATGACAACACCTGCATTAGTGATTGATTAATAACTGGTGATTAATAAGTGTGCCTGGTCACAAAGAAACAGCCAAAGACCATCATGTGATCTCTCTTTTCTGAGGCAACGGATGCCTCTGCAGAAACTGGGGTGGGAGTAGAAGTCAGGCTAAAAACATTGCAAAAAGTTACAGTAGGTTAACACTGTAACCTACTGTAACCATGATGGTTAACACTGTAACCATCATGCTCATAAAAAAAGAATTAAGCTCCTTTTAAGCTAGTGAATAAGGGGTGAGAGAGAAAGGTTAATAATGAGGAAGGACAGGATCTATTAACTTAAACATCAGGGTCCTAATGTTCACTGCAGTGTTCTCTAATGTTTAGCATCAGCTGTCAGGTTCAAACTGTAGGGGGATGACTTAAGCTCCACTACTGCGGCTACCGGAGGCTATTTCTTTAATAAATGATAACTGATTTCCAGGGTCTTCCATATTACGGGGATCATACGCTGCTTCTTTCCACACAGGCCGGTTAATGCGTCTTAATCACTTACATATTTAGAGGGGTAAAGGGGCGTGTGTGTGTGTGTGTGTGAAAGAGAGAGACAGAGAGAGAGAGAGAGAGAAAGAGAGAGAGAAACAAGAGAGAGAGGAAAGTGAGGGGAACTTATTTTCATGAAGTTGGAATTTACATACATTGGTATTTAGTTCTTTCACTACCTAGTACATATTTGTGCTATCTTATATTTGAGTGTTAGCGATTTTTAGTTTATTGCTTTCATGCTTCAATTCCTCTCTTATATACAAAATTTTCTTCCGAGCACACTCATGTATAATTAAGTTTATAGGCAGGCATTTCCCTATGATATTCCAAAAGGTTAATGTTAAATATTAATATTTAATGATACACTTTTTATATTGTTTGGTAATCAATAACAAAACCTGCAAAACAGAAGACAATGGTGCAAATCCCACTGAAAATTTGTAGCACAAAAGCAGGAAAAAAACCAAAGCTACATGTATGTAAAGGCTGTAATGGGAAAAAAATTTCCATATGCAACATACACAATAAAATATGCAAATTATATGGTACAGATACAGGAAAATTAAAACAATACATGTAAAAGTGTAATATAGGAAAATTTTTTTTTTTTTTTTTTTTTGAGACGGAGTTTCACCCTTGTTACCCAGGCTGGAGTGCAATGGCGCGATCTCGGCTCACCGCAACCTCCGCCTCCTGGGTTCAGGCAATTCTCCTGCCTCAGCCTCCTGAGTAGTTGGGATTACAGGCACGCGCCACCATGCCCAGCTAATGATTTTTGTATTTTTAGTAGAGACGGGGTTTCACCATGTTGACCAGGATGGTCTCGATCTCTTGACCTCATGATCCACCCGCCTCGGCCTCCCAAAGTGCTGGGATTACAGGCTTGAGCCACCGCGCCCGGCCAGCAAAAATTTAAATATATAACATGGGAACGTTTCTGAGGATTGACAATTAATTTGGGGATGTGTAGGGAAGTTTACTTGAACTTGAAGGGAAGTACTAATATTGATTGCGTTGTTTCCATGTACATGATCTCATGTTAAGCCCTTATAGCACACTGTAATTTATAATCAATTGACAGGAATTCAGAGAATTTAACAGATTTAACTGAAAATGAGGGCAGACCTGAAATTCTAAGCCAGGTCTGCCTGCACCTGCATCTCAGATGTTTGCATCCTCTTCAATGTCTTCTTTCTCTCAAGGAGCTTCAGAAGAGTAATAGGCCGGGTGCAGCGGCTCATGCCTGTAATCACAGCAATTTGGGATGCTGAGATGGGTGGATCACAAGGTTAAGAGTTCGAGACTGGCCTGGCTAATATGGTGAAAACTTGTCTTTACTAAAAACACAAAAATTACCTGGGTGTGCTGGCGTGCAACTGTAGTCCCAGCTACTTGGGAGCCTGAGGCAGGAGAATCGCTTGAGCCCAGGAGGTGGAGGTTGCAGCAAGCTGAGATTGTGCCACTGCACTCCAGCCTGGGAAACAGAGCAAGACTCTGTCTCACAAAAAAGAGAGAGTAATACAGAGAGTCGGGCTTAAAACAACTAGCTAGAAAATAACAAATCCTTTTAATTCCTTGAGGGTTTTTTAAATGTATGTGAATTTTGCATTCTTCATTATACATTTATGTTTTATAATAAAAATATGAGATTTCCTTTTTTATTTATTTTTATTTTAAAAATTATTTTGGCCTGGGGAACTGGGAAGGTGTATCAAGGCAGGAGCGAGTCCTGCTGGAGGCCAGGTGAGGGTGGAAGTGGGCTCAGCCTGAGGAGCCCAGTCCAGAAGATTCCAGCTGAGCTGGTAACTTCAAGTAGTAAGCGACAAGGAACTCGCTGGGCAAAATATGTGATTTTCAATGAGTGTGTCAAGGTGGAAGGCTCGGCCTGATGGCAGAACAACACCCCAGAGGCAGGTATTTGTCCTGCAGTTTGACTTCAGAGGTCCACCCTCTATTGCCTTATCAAGCAAGAGGCAGAAATAAATAAGGCCATAAAGCAAAGCAACATAATTGAAGAATTGTACTTATAGGATTGGAAGATATGTCTTTGAAATGACTAGGAATTCAGTTATTCTTCAGCCATGGATTAATTTAATCACATATTAGATATCTTATTCCCTTTAGGCTGCTATAGCAAAATGCTGTAGACAGGGTGGCCTATAAATAACAGAAATCTATTTCTTCCACTTCTGGAGGTTTGAAGTCCAAGATCAAGGCATGGACAGATTCAGGGTCTGCTGACGGCCTGTTTCCTGGTAATGGCAACTTCTGGCTGTGTCCGCACATAATGATGATGTAGGCGGGGACTCGACTCCAGAAGTGAGGATTCGGACACTGAAACCAGACTGAGGACCAGCTAAAACGGGGCTGAGGCAGAAGCAGCTTTCCACGTGAGGTCCAGCAGTGTGCCATGTCAGTGAATCTACCACTGCCATGGCAACACCCAGGGATGACCGGCCCTTTCCATGACAACACCGTGATGACCCAGAAGTTATTACTCTTTCCCTAGAAATGTTCAGATAAACCAACCCTTAATCTATGTGCAATTAAAAGTTAGTATAAACTGGGCATGCTGGCTCACACCTGTAATCACACCTGTAATCCCAGCACTTCGGGAGGCTGAGGCGGGTGGATCACGAGGTCAAGAGATGGAGACCATCCTGGTCAACATGGTGAAATCCCGTCTCTACTAAAAATACAAAAATCAGCTGGGCATGGTGGCGCGTGCCTGTAATCCCAGCTACTTGGGAGGCTGAGGCAGGAGAATTGCCTGAACCCAGCAGACGGAGGTTGTGGTGAGCCAAGATCGCGCCACTGCACTCCAGCCTGGCTAACGAGAGGGAAACTCCGTCTAAAAAAAAAAAAAAAAAAAAAAAAAATTGGTATAAATAAGTCTACCAAATGACTCTGAGTTGCTACTCTTTCCCTACAGGGTAGCCGTACTTTGCAGGAGCAGTCACAGAACTGTAATATTGCTGCTTCCGTAAAGCTTTCTTTTTCTACCTCTGGCTTGCTCTTGAAGTCTTTCCTGGGCAAAGCCAAGAACCTTTGCAGGCTTAGCCCCACTTTGGGGATCACCTGTCCAGCGTCAGTAGGAAGGGCAAACAAGTTCTCCCAGGCCCCTTTTATAAGGGAACTTATCCCCTTCACGAGTACTGAGCCCTCATGACCTAATGACATCCTAAACACCCACTCCATTTAATATTTTTGCACTGATCATTAGGTTTCAACATATGACTTTTGGGCAGCTACAAACACTCGGACCACAGCAGATAAGTAGGAGTGCAAACTCAGTCCACATGCAAAGCAGGAGCTGGAGAGGGAAATGAAACACTAGTCCATACGATAAGAGTATTTTAGAGAGAGGCTCAAATGCTAGCATCTGCATTTGGGATGTCATGTGTAAACTAATAATCCTTGTGGATGCTCAAGATGAGAAACAAAGGCGCAAAAATGTTTTTAGAAAAGATGCTAGTTTGGAACTGTGTTCCAAAGTGTAGTAATGGTGACAGTCTGGACATGAGTACATCAGGAAACATGTTGTCCACTGTGTGGGGAGGAGCGGCCAGTGTGGATTTCCTGAAAGGTGCCCATTCCCTCCCGTCCAAATCCCATCTTTATTCTTTTTTTTTTTTTTTTTTGAGACGGAGTTTCGCTCTTGTTACCCAGGCTGGAGTGCAGTGGCGCGATCTCGGCTCACCGCAACCTCCCCCTCCTGGGCTCAGGCAATTCTCCTGCCTCAGCCTCCTGAGTAGCTGGGATTACAGGCACGCGCCACCATGCCCAGCTAACTTTTTGTATTTTTAGTAGAGACGGGGTTTCACCATGTTGACCAGGATGGTCTCGATCTCTCGACCTCGTGATCCACCCGCCTCGGCCTCCCAAAGTGCTGGGATTACAGGCTTGAGCCACCGCGCCCGGCCTCCCTTTATTCTTTCAAAGGATCATGTCAGGACTACATTTCTACAGCCTCCCTTGGCTCAGAGTTGATACATGTCCCCAGGAACAAAGGGAAAAATATTCCTCTTCCTTGAGTCGTTTTCCTTGCTTCTTTGCTCTTCACTGGAATAGTGAAGTCAGGAGGGCTCTGGAATTTGGTTTTTATTGGTTTTGTTTTTTTTGAGACAGAGTCTCACTCTGCCACCCAGCTGGAGTGCAGTGGTACAGTCTTGGCTCACTGCAACCTTTGCCCACTGGATTCAAACGATTCTCCTGCCTCAGCCTCCTGAGTAGCTGGGATTACAGGTGCCTGCCACCACGCCCGGCTAATTTTTTGTATTTTTAGTGGAGACAGGGTTTTGCCATGTTGGCCAGGCTGGTCTCAAACTCCTGACCTCAGGTGATCTGCTCACCTCAGCCTCCCAAAGTGCTGAGATTCCAGGCCTGAGCCACTGTGCCTGACTGGCTCTGGAATCATTTTCTAGAGATTGCTGGGCTGCTCTGTCTTTGGGTTCCTGAATGGCTTGCATGGATAAGTACAACCCAAGGCCCACCTGCCTTGCCCAGACCCACCTGGATAGTTACATGAGAAATAAACAAGTGTATATTACATTTGAGCCACTGTATTCTGTGGTCTGTTTCATTTCAGCAGTTTAACCTACCCAACTGAAAAAAAAAGTATACAAAATGCAGAGGAAAGAAATATTTTTAAGAAATAGAGACAGAAAGAGATCCTCAGGATTAAAAATAGCAATAAAATTGTGACTTGTGAACACCTAATGAGCCCCAGAAATATTTTCATATATTATCTTCTATTCCAGAAACAAGAGCTGCCAGAAGGGACTCTAGGATTTGACTAACTTTGAGTTAAGGAAACATGCTTGATTTAATTCAAGTCTCCAAGTACGACTTCAAAAATACATGCTTTTACCACACACCATATTGGCATATTCTATAAACACCTGCGAGAGAAGGTTCCACTCAGCTTTTGCCACAGAGAATACACGCCTCGTTTGTTCTGAAGCATCTGGGTCTTTCAGAGTGGGAAATTTAATGGAGGCTAAAGAATGCCCACAGTGCTTGAGAGAGTGACTCTCATCTTGGATGGTTTTAATCATTAATAGCGTTATTTTTCCTGGTTTTACAATACAGAAATACTGAGGTTTCTTTCAGTTGAGAGAAGCAGCATAGGTCCTAAAGCAAAGTCTTCGAGGCACTTATTAACTTGCTAGCTTTATAGCACAACACTTCATCTGCAGCTCTAACAGCCTAGTGCTTGCAACAGCCCTTTATGAACAGTGAATAGGTTTCCCCTTGAAGATCGCAGCTCAATGTCATATCAACAGTGAGAGGACGCTCCAAGGTCATGTGACCTAGCCCCTTCATTTGTTAATGCCAAAGAAGACTCCCAGAAATGGAAAGAAACTTACCCATTGACATAAAACTGGCTAAGGCAGAAACGAGAGCACCCATTCCTAATTTTTCTTCGGAGACATGTCTCTCCTGCAGTTGATGCTTCCAGAATAACCAATCACAAATGGCGCTCCAGAGCAGGGAAGCTAGTTCAGGATGAGCTGCATAACATCACCAGGAAACTGCATTTTCTAATAGAAATATTTTTCTAAGAAAACCAAAATTTTTTTATTTAATTGAAAAGCAAATCATTCTCACCTTCCTAGAAACGATTTTTAAATCCCTCCCTCCCCCAACCAGCCTCCACCCACAAATGTGGCCGATTGGGTTTATCCATACTTTTCTCGGGATATTAAATTAGGAATGGAGGTACCTCCTGATGCCAGTATGAGAAAGAGAGAAAGAGATAGGCAAACAGAGAGACAGAGATAGAGAAACAGAGAGACAGAAAAAGAGAGACAGAGAGACAGAGATGGAGAGAGTGACGGAGAGAAAATGACTTAGCTGCCTTTGTTAAATTCAGAGACCACCTAGGAACACAGGTTGGTGAGGGACTGGAGGGTAATTTGTTCACATAATTACAGAAAGTCTCATTTATATGTGCTCACTCAAATGCTCTGGTTAGAACTTTTCAAATGAAGGTGAATAGATAGGATGTTATCTAGAATTATACTTTCATTACAAATGTCAGAGAGAAAGCTTGTAATATTTTAATTGAGTATAACTGCATTGCATTTATGGGGAGACATATAGTATTTAAAAAGTTTCTGTTTATTACTGTTTTATTTAAAATTGTTAATGAGTATCGTTTTACTCAAATATTTTTCTAAATGTATCATTTATTACACGTTTTTTAAAAACTTGGACAATATGCAAAATTAAGTCAATTAAGTTGTTAAAAAAAATACTTTACCAATCTTAAATTCTGGGAAAAAAAGAAAGCAAGATGTAATGATAGGTTATATAATGCTTTCTATTTTACTGTATTCAATTTTGTCATATTTTTCTTAGAAAATGTTGCCTTTCTATTCACGACAAACATTGCCATAGAATTTTCTTTTATTATGTTGTATTTTCCAAGACTTGGTCTCAATGTTATGCCAATTTCAAAAAATTTGTCAGGAAATATTCTCCATTTTAAATTTTGTAGAAGATTTCTTTCTATTTTTCTTCCTTCAATTTGTTCTTCTTCATGGTCTTTTCCTTAAATAACGAATTTGCCAGTGGTGCATTCTGAGTCTATAATTTACTTTATACAAAGTTGGTAATTAAAAATTAAATTTTGTATAAATATAGAACTATCAAGATTGTGGGTTTCTTGGGTTTTATTTATTGTTTCTACATATGCTTCAGTAGATTTTTTTTGCCTATAAATTTGAGCTTGTCATGTAAATAAATACATTTGGCATTTCTTGCCATAAAATTGTTCACATATTTCTTCTTATGTATTTTTTGGCACCAGTAATCAATTTCATCTGCTTTATTAATACCTAGAAACTTCTCTATTTTTAAATATTCTTTCTTAACATCAATTTTATACGGATTAAAGAAACATTTTTGACTTTAATTTCATTAAGCTTCTATTTTATTAATTTATTTTATTATTTTTGTTTTATTCTTACATTATTTGGATTTAATCTGATACATAGATGCTTACTTAACTCATTGATTTCCAACTTTTCTTCATATATAAACTCATTGGTCAAAATTTCTATACATAGGCAGTTGCTCTTCATCAGTTACTGAGAGAGATTTGATATATTTTTCACTATGAATTTGGATTTTATTATTTATCATTGAAATCCATGGTGTCATTGTGTGTATATTTTGAAGCCAGATGATTAGGTATATGCCACATAAAAAATGTTAGCTATTGCATTTCAATAGAAACTATTGTTACCATCAAATATTTATCTCATTTCTAGAAACGCATGTCATTTTTTAAGACTCACTTCATCTTATTAGTATAGTTATTTTACCTTTATAATTGTTTATGTTTGTGTGGTGCAACATTTTTCCTCTTTTGATTTTCAACTGTTCTGTATCTTTGTATTTAAACGGGATTTCTTTGAAGTAACACATGACTAATAGTGTGACTACAATTGCTTTTTATGGGAAGGCTTTCGTTCATTTATATTCAGTGTAACTACTGATAGATTCGAATTTAAGTTTTTTATCCCAAATGTTCTATGGGTCTTTTTAACTCCTGTCTTGCCCACTTGTGGACAAATTATTTTTATTGGTTATTATTTTCTTCTCCATTCATTTCCTTATTACTTCTATAATTATTAAGACCTTTTTTAAAAAAAGAATTTTTAGATTCACGACAAAATTGAAAGGAAGATACAAAAATGTCCCATAAAACCCCTGCTTCCACACATGCACAGCCTTTCTCATTATCAGCATCCCCCACCAGAGTGGTACACTTGTCATAGCTGATGAGCCTGCACAGGTGCATCATTATTACATAGTGTTTACAGTTTATATTAGGGTTCACTCTTGATATTGCTCATTCTATGGGTTTAGACAAGCTTATAGTAACAGGTATCCACTGTTACAGTATCCTGCAAAGCTGTTTTACAGCCATAAAAGTCTTTGCACTCTTCCCATGCATCCCTCCCTGCCTCCCTCTGATCTCTGACAGTCACTGATCTTTCGGTGTCCCCATAGTTCTGCCTCTTCTCGAATGTTCGGAATTGTAAAGTAGGCAGTCATTTCAGGTTGACTTCTGATAACCGTTTGGATATTTGCCCCTGTCCAAATCTCATGTTGAATTTTCATCCCCAGTGCTGGAGGCAGGCATGATGGGAAGTGTCTGGGTCATGGGGACAAACCCCTCATAACTTGGTCCTGTTTTGTGATAGTGAGTGGGTTCCTGTGAGATCTGGTCATTTAAAAGTGTGCGTCATCTTCCCCACTCACTCCGTTCCTCCTGCTTTGGCCATGTGATATGCCTGCTCCTGCTTTGCCTTCCATCAGGATGGGACTCTTTCTGATGCTTCCCAGAAACAGACGCTGCTATGCTTCCTGTACAGTCTATGGAACGCTGAACAAATTAACTCTCTTTCCTTATAAATTACCCAGTCTCAAGTATTATTTACGGCAACGAAAGAATGGCCTAACACAGCTTCTTTCACTTGGTAATATGCATTTAAATTTCTTCCATGTATTTCAATGGCTTGACGGCTCATTTCTTTTTAGCACTGAATAATATTCCATTGTCTGGATGTACCACAGTTTATTTAACTTGGTTGCTTCCAAGTTTTGGCAGTTATGCATAAAGCTGCTATAAACATCCATAAGCTGGTTTTTATGTGTATGTAACTTTTTAACTCCTTTGGGGAAATAATGAGTGCGATACTGAATTCTATGGTTAAGAGGATGTTTAGTTTTGTGGGAGACCACCGAACTTTCTTTCAAAGTGACTGTACCACTTTGCATTCCCACCAGGAATAACTCGTAGAGTTCTGCCTGCTCCATATCCTCCTCATCAGCATTTGGTGTTGTGAGTTCTCAACTGGGGCCATTCTAATGGGCATGTAGTCGTATCTCACTGTTTTGATTTTCATTTCTCTGACACAGGATGTAGAGCATCTTTTCATTTGCTTATTTGCCATCTATATAACTTCTTTAGTGAGGTTTTTGTTAAGGTCTTTAGCCCATTTTTTCATCAAGGTATTTGTTTTCTACTGCTGAGTTTTTTTTGAGACAGAGTCTCGCTCTGTCGCCAGGTGCCAGGCTGGAGTGCAGTGGCACAATTTCGGTTCACTGCAACCTCTGCCTCCTGGGATCAAGCCATTCTCCTGCCTCAGCCTCCCAAGTACCTGGGACTACGGAGGCGCACCACCAAGCCCAGCTAATTTTTATATTTTAGTAGAGACGGGGTTTCATCATGTTGGCCAGGATGGACTCGATCTCTTGACCTCCTGATCCGCCCGCCTGGGCCTCCCAAAGTGCTGGGATTACAGGCATGAGCCACCGCGACCAACTACTGTTTAGTTTTAAGTGTTCTTTGTGTATTTTGGATAATAGTAATTTCTCTGATGTGTCTTTTGCAGTACTTTCTCCCAGTCTGTGACTTGTCATTTCATCGTCTTTTCAATGTCTTTTGCAGAACAGAAATGTTTAATTGTAATAAAGTCCAGCTTCTCAATTCTTCCTTTAACAACATGGACTGTGCTTTTGTTGTTTTATCTAAAAAGCACGAAACCAAAGGTTTGAATTCATTGTCTCCTTTGCTGTTTCATAGTTTTACAGTTTCACCTTTTACATTTAGGTCTGTGATACAATTTGAGTTAATTTTTGTGAAGGGCATAAAGTTTGTGTCTATACTTATTATTTTTTTTTGCATGAGAATGTCTGGTTGTTACATCACTATTTGTAGAAAAGACTACCTTTGCTCTACTGGATTGCCTCCACTCTTTTATCAAAGCCATTTATTGTATTTATCTGAGTCTATTTCTAGACTCTGTATTTGATTGCATTGGACTGTTTGTCTGTTTTTTTCACCAGTGCCACAGCGTTTTGGTGGTTGTAGCTTTACCATAAGTCTTAAAGTCAAATAGTGTAACTTTGTTGTGTCTGTTCAATACTGCATGTTTGCATTTCTTGAGGATCTGGTACTCATGTCTACTTTTCTCTTAATTGTGTTTCTTGGTGAGCCTAAGAATTTTTCTTTTGAATAATGGAAGTTCTCGGTGATATTTATCTTTCTCTAATAAAGTTGTGTTTTCACTTCCTGCAGGAAGTTGTTATACAACAAGATCATTTAAACTCCGTTATTGAGCTAATCTAAAGATGGGTTCCATTTTTAAGAGAATTACATCTGGTTTTAGTTTTTCCTACAGTGAGGTCCTTCTGTGGTACATCGTGTCTCATTAGCTTCTCCCTGACCTTTCTTCTCTGCCCATCCCTGGAATTTAGTTATTCGTTTCCCAAGAGATTGGTGAATTCTTTCTAAGTGTCTCTCCATCTTAGATATTGCTTCATGATCATCTTGTAAGCCTTGTTACCGCCTTCTGACTAACCATAAATACAGTGAGGGAAAAATTATGAAATATTGAATTCACCTCAGTACATTATCTTTGTCTTTGGGATTTTAGCAAACTCATGCGGCTGCACTGGTGAAACTCAAATTTGTGTCTGTGTTTTTAAGCCATTTTCGTGGTAGTTTTCAGAAAGAGGGTTGGGCTGATATAAGTTATTGCTTCAGATTTGGAAGCAGATGTTACATGATTTAAACAGTATTTGCATTACCAAAGGATGCTGGATAGATGCAAAATGAACTATATTTTAAGATCACCTAATTATCTTGTGAGTAACATAATTATACTGACTTTGTGAGTTTGTTAAAAAGTGATATTATTTGGCTAAATGTACACAGTTTAAATAAAAGCCAAAAGACTTTCACTTTTGGAAAGTCACAAGAAAGTATTCCTTCCTCCACAAGAATAAAAAGAAGTGGGGTAGTCTACAAAATGTCATATTTTGAGCCTAGCAAAGAACTTAGGCTTCAGGGTTCTCTCAAGAACTAAAATCCAAGTGGTGATAAGCTCTTTCAAGAGAAGAAGTTACTCAAAATAATTTAAAACCCCTGGCCACAAGAAAAAGAGAAGTCAACCATATATAGAGACAAAAAGAATCAAGTTCTAATTTTTCAAGGTGTGTATGGACTGACCTGAGAGTTCAGGATCTCTGAACATGAAGGGAGGCTGAGGATCTCTGACATAAATCGTCTCTTCCTGCAGGCAATTGCTTTTTTACTAGACCTTCCTGAATGCAGGTCAGAAAGACTAGGGAGAGCAGGACCGGAAGACACTCCTCTGTGGAGTAAACCTGCCTGAACCTCTCAGTCATAGTCAGCTGAATTCCCTGTCTGATGGTTTCACATTCTCCCTGGTCGGTCTGCTTCTGGTGATTGTTTTGTCTCTGCACACTTCTATTTCTTGCTTATTTCTATGCTTCATAATTTTTCTGTTGACAGCCACTCCCATTTTACAGTATTTAAATGAATACTTGTTATATTTTAAGATGAGCATGCATTTTCTTCTGCTGGCCCTTTGCTCTGTGGGTTTGCTAATCTTCTCAGGAGCCGGGCTGAGTTTAAAGTTCATTGTTGCTATGGTTACCCTCAGTGAGCCAGAGCTTCAAGACTCTCTAGGGATAATGAGTATTTGTAGTATGGGCAAACTTGCTATAGAGGCCCTCACAGTGTTTATGCTGGGCTGGGCTTTGGGTCATCTCCTTGAGCTGCTCTGCAGAGAGAATCTGTTTTTGCTGTTCTTCTAGATAAGATTTTTTGTGGGTTTTACTCAATGTTTGTAGGTGTGGCCATTGGGGAGGAATGGGAAAATTTCCTGATGCTCTAAGCCTCAGTCACAGGCAGGCACTGACAGCCTGCGTGTCCAGGTTTGGACTTCATCAGTATTTCTGCTCCTTTGCAATGTTGGGTTAGTACTTATTCCTCCCCCTCCTTTTCCTCTGTCAGTTACAGTATATTTCCACTGTGTCCTTGGTCAGTGTTTTCACACACTGTTGTTCTCCTTCCTCCTACATATCAAGGCTTTTGTTCCCTATTGTGGGATGGGGAGATGAGTCTGGGTGGGATTCTTGCAGTGGTGGCTGCCACCCTCTCCCAGGTAGCACCTGGGAACAGCTTCCCCAGGATTCTCCACAGTCTTACATCTGGTGAAGTCAAACCCATCTGGAGAAAATCCTGTAATAAGATGAACCTCCCTATATCAGTGGGCAACAGGGACTTTATACTTTCCTTCTAGCTGTCACTAAACATAGAGCACATTGCTAAAGATTTCTGGCTGAATCTTCCCATGGCTAATATGGTATTTGATGATGTCTGCCCAGGTATGCAAATGCTCAGGACCTGTCCCTCTCTCCAGGTCTCTATGTCTCTAGATTTCAGGTTATCTGTTTGCTTTGTGATGTAAGGTTTCTGAGAAGTCCAAGGAATATGAATGACTTGCAGTTTGTCCAGATTTTTGCTTGTTATAACAGTGGAAGTGACAAAGATTCTCTCCTGGACCAAACTCTAGCTAGGTTCGCCAGTCCCCATTCTTGAATAGTCTCCATCTTAGCCTTTAAACACCTAAATGTTTTAAACACTAAGGTAGTTTCTAACAGCTTAAGGCCATATCCCTAGGATAAAGCTAGCCCCATTGAGGTGCCTGCCTGAGACACTCAAGGCTGCCAACAGCATTTATGGTTTACTCCAGCCAACACCTGAAGACAGACCATCTCTCAGCCTCTGTGGGAGGCCAGGGGCCTAATTTTCATAAGCACCGGGGAACAAACCCAGATGAAATTCACATGGACCAACCCTTCCTCTTGCTTTCTGTAACTTTTCACTTCCCCCTCCTGCCCTCAGCTAATCCCCGTTGTGCCTTGAAACACCCATCACCTCTGAACAAATCCTCGTGTTCAGTTCACGATGCCCTTTTCCTTACTGCAGTAGCACATTACTGATGAAATCCAGCTTTGCCACGTAGTGTCTAGCTTTATCTTTACCAGGAGCAGCAGCCTGTCCAGCTCTCCCCATCGCTGAGCTGAGACTGGAAGTTTATATCGTAGCCTAGATTTATTTATGCTTAAATGCAGTGCTTTTTCTGTTTAGTGGTTGATCCTATATTCCAATTCAAACGTTCTTTACTATCCACTCAATGACAGTCACAGAGGATGTTCAATAAATTATATGTGTCAACAGTATCGCCCCAAGATTTAAGAGGTGTGATTTCTGAGTGTATAACTGACCCATCAAATAATAAGCAAATGCTTTGAGTGACTTCGGCTCATTCTATGTTGTCAGTCTTCCTAATGATTTCCCTCAAAGTGGAAGGGGAAGGTCATTCCTAAACTTACCTAATATCATTCGTTTTCCAACTAATACAGAAAAGGGGAGCTTTACACTTCTTGAACACAAAAGAAAATGACTTTTATTTTATTTCTCAGATCCATCAAATTCAGCTTTCCAATCCGATGCAGAAGAGTTATATCTCTCTGTATATTTACTGAGAGCTTAAATCTTAGACTCGTGTTTTTCACATCTGAGTGGCTCTCAAAAGAGCCGTGGTTGATGAAGTAAAATGCCGCATTCAGTGACTGGCAAATGTAAAGCAAAATGCTTTCAGGGAAGTCAACTGAAATGCCTGCATTACCTACATGATCACTCTGAGGTTGGAAAATTGAAGTTAATCAAAGGACAATGGAGGATGGTCTGCCATGCACTTTGTTTTATCTGTGTGGAGCCTGGCCTGTGCAGTTACAATAAAGTATCGTGTTCCTTCCATTATAAATTCCAATTTATATGCATTTATAACTTAGCTCTGAGAGTTCAAGATGGCCTTCAAAGTGGCACTAGCCCAGGAGCAAGACTTAAAATGGCTTGTCTTTGTTACGGAATTCAAAGAAGGGAAAGAATGAAATAGAAGTTTTCTTAACTGCATGCTTTTTTTTTTCCCCCCGATGAAATACATGTGATATTGAATGCAGTACTGCAAGTCATTTCTGTGTATTGTGTGCTGCAGGGCCCTTGTATATCATGTTAAAATAAAAGCTTGTATGATAATAAAACTCAGAATAGCCTCCAACCGTCAATAGCAAAAATCTTACTTTCCTCTAAACCTAATAGCATAATAGCTTAGGAAAAATTAAGGTGACATATAAATTGTATATTGTAGCTTCTTAAAAATCTATGTATAGCTATTAAAGAAAAATAATATGCACACATTCTTAGAGTAAAACACCAAGCTTGAATAAAGATTGCTTAATTCTAAGAGCAATATTATTCTCCCGTGAACTGAACCACAGCTATGTAAATTTGTTATGCCCTATCTGCAAAAGGAATCAATCTGTGCTGAAGAGGCACAGATAACCAGACTCTGAACATGTTGTTAATTAGACAATATAATGATCAAATCAGCAAAGAAAAATAACACCAACGAAATATATTCTTTATATTGAATTCCACATAATTACTTTAAAGGCAATGATAAAAAATACTAATTAACGCAAGTTCATAACTCTTTTAGGAATAGATTTGGTGTACAAAATAATTTAAAATATAAATTTATCCTCTATTGATCTTATGTATAAGAAACCAACACTTATAGGTCTGTTTGTCTTCTCTGTGTCTGCCTTTCAAAATTGAATGAATGTCCAAACTAACCCACATCGTCCAGCTGTTTTGGGTTCTGGATTGTTGGTATTACAAAGAACATTGCTGTTACACACTCATTTATATTGAAGATCATCGTTACTTTCCTTTACATCATCTCTTACTTATTTGCTCAAATATCTAAAATATATTTTAGAAGAATCATGCGGATAATTTTTAGTCCTGACTAAAACACAGGTGTACCTAGTTTTATTGTGCTTCACTTTATTGTACTCATCAAATATTGCACAAATCGAAGGTTTCTGGCAAGCCCGTGTCGAGCATGTCTGTGTTGAGCAACCACGGGCTGGCACCATTTTTTCAACAGCGTGTGCTCACATCATGTTTATTTCGGCAATTCTCATGGTATTTTAAATGTTTTTATTATTATTATATCTGCTCTGGGGATCTGTAATCAGTCATCTTTGATGTAAACATTGTAATAGTTTTGGGCACCATATACAAGGGTAAACTTAATTGATGCATTGTGTGTTCTGATTGCTCTGTTGACTGGCTGATCCTCTGTCTCCCTCTCCTCTGGGCTCTCTATGCCCTGAGACAAAATACTGAAATTAGGCCAATTAATAATGCCACAATGGTTTCTAAGTGTTCAAGGGAAAGGAAGACTCACAAGTATCTCATTTTAGGTCAAAAGCTAGAAATTATTAAGCTTAGTGAGAAAAGCATGTCTAGTCAATCACTGCAGCAAACTTCATTGTTTTCTTATTTTAAAGGATTGCCACAGCAACTCCGGCCTTCAGCAACCACCATCCTGATCCATCAGCAACCATGGACACCGAAGCAAGACCCTCCACCAGCAAAAAGATTAAAACTCAGTGAAAGCTCAGATGATTGTTAACATTTTTTTAACCAATAAATCACTTTAAACTTAAGATGTGATTTTTGTAGACACAGAATAATGTAATGTAAATAGACTGCAGGATAGTGTAAACATAACTTTTATACGCGCTGTGAAGTAAAAAAATGTGTGTCACTCATTTTATAGCAATATTTCTTTTATTGCAGATGTCTGGAACCAAATCTGTAATATCTCCAAGCTATGCCTGCTTATAATTTTTAATCCCAGAAAAATCGCTTACTTCATTTCATGATTCAGACTCACTTACTGTACGTGGATTAATTTTTTAAACCATTGATGGAGAAATGAAATTCTGAAAAATAGAAATCTGTATCAAGGTGGTATTCTCTCATAAAACTAAAATACAGAATTCAGTTATTAGAAAATAAAGCAAAGAGAGAATTAAAAATCCCCATCTGTTCAAGGTCATGGTGAGTGAGTTTAGCAGTATCGTATATTCACGCGGTGGCAATTCATTACATAGGCAAACGAATAAATACAGAAATAACATCTGATTCTGCCTATGTAGGTAGCTGGATCTTTATTGTTCCTATTCTAATTTTGACTGGTATCTGTCAACATAGCAGCAGACTGTCTTTTTCAAATGTTGCAAAGGCAATTTGACTGCTTGGAATTATTTTACATTTCTGCTATGCATAGTCTTTTCAAAACATCAAGTAGCAATAGTACTGCTCAGAGGGTCATCGCCTACGGCATTGGAAACGTTCTGGAAAACGGAGCGAAGAGCGCGGCAGCAGGCCCTCTCGCGGCGCAGCCCCAGCCGTGTTTCCCAGGCACGTTGGCACCTCTCGGGCGTGGCAGACCGAGCCAAAGGCAGAGCCCTGCATGGCCTGAAAACACCGTTTCTTTCTTTCTTTCTTTCTTTCTTTTTTTTTTTTTTTTTGAGACGGAGTTTCGCCCTTGTTACCCAGGCTGGAGTGCAATGGCGCGATCTCAGCTCACCGCAACCTCCGCCTCCTGGGTTCAGGCAATTCTCCTGCCTCAGCCTCCTGAGTAGCTGGGATTACAGGCACGCGCCACCATGCCCAGCTAATTTTTTTTTTTTTTTTTTGTATCTTTAGTAGAGACGGGGTTTCACCATGTTGACCAGGATGGTCTCGATCTCTTGACCTCGTGATCCACCCACCTCAGCCTCCCAAAGTGCTGGGATTACAGGCTTGAGCCACCGCGCCCGGCAAAACACCGTTTCTAACAGTTTCACAGCGAACGGCGAGTGGCGATCGTCCTCCCGGGGCCTCGGCTCCGGGCCGGCGGGGGTCGTCCTGCCGCGGGAGGGGCGGCCCGGCCCTCGGCCCTCTCCCCGGAGGCGAAGGCGCCCCGTGCGCAGCGTGGACCTCGGCGGCGGGCGGGCCCCGCGGGCCTGAGGATGCGAACCCATCTCAGTCTGTCCACGGTGGTTTCCACTGGTGCAGTATTTCGGCTCTGGCTTTCAGAAGAATGGGAATACTGCGCTGATTTTAGCCAGCCACTGGCCCGGCTGGAATGACGGAGAGAGGAGTCCTTAGTCCTTTCAGCCTTGGAGGTCACAGTGGGTGGCAGGTGGCTTTCCAGAGGCCTTGAAGGAGATGCATCCTGTCCCACAGCCCCGTTGGGCTCCCAGATGGGCTGGAAAGATTGAGCCCAGAGCAGCCAGGCTGGACCCTGTGGCACCAAGCGGGGCCAGCTGACCCTGTGGCAGGGATCCTTGCGTTGGGCTCTCGGCATGTGGGAAGGGATGCTTTCTCTTTGTCGCCCACTGTTCATTCCTGTTTCTCCTTGGTTCCCCTGTGCACATGGGCTGTGAAATTAAACTGGAGTCCTGATATGAACATTCTAATCTGATTTGCTGTTTTAAAGATTGAATCCAGATCACTTGTTGCTGTCTTAATGTGATGGTTTTCTACAGAAAGCTGTAACATATTTAAAAATATGAATGTATTATGTAAATATGGCTTCTTTACATCAAAAATAAAATGTCAACACTGTACTTAAAAAAAAGAAAGAAAGAAAAGAAACCCAGTTGAAACCACAGTGGACAGACTGAGATGGCCACCGGGAGGCGCGCGCAGCCGGGCTTGGGAACGCCTCCTGCTTTCCAAAAAGGCCATCTTTTTTTTTTTTTTTTAAGTCTCAGTACTTTTAATATGTGAATGTGTCAAGAGGTAGAGAGAACATGCACCAATTCCACACTTGTATGACTCAAGCACCATTAAAAAAAAATACTTGTCATGGGGTTAGTGTTTCAAAAGCCCCCTGCGGCATGAGGGCTCTTTCCGAGGGACTCAGCCGAGCAGACGCTCCCCGCCCTCGCCCTGCCACTGTGCACACGCTCAGCGAGGCTCCCTCTCAGGGGAGGCGGTGGCTGCCCTGCAGGCGGCCTTGCGTTCCCGACGACACCTCCAGTGCGAGTTCGCGTCCCGCGGACACCATGCAAAGCAGCTAATGAACTTAACTTCCCTATGTGTATGTTTAACGTTACTAAAAGGTTTTTCCCTGAGCGCGGGGGCTCACGCCTGTAATCCCAGCACTTTGGGAGGCTGAGAGGGAAGGATCACTTGAGGCTGAGTTCCGCAGCAGCCTGGGTCAAAGAACAGGACCTAGCCTCTACAAAAAAACAAAAAATTAAAATAAAAAATTAGCCAGGCGAAGCTGAGCCCGGGAGGTTGAGGCTTCAGTGAGCTGTAATTGTGTCACTGCTCTTCAGCCTGGGCACAGAGTGAGACCATCTCTTAAAAATAAAAAATTAAAATTATTTTAAAAAATATTTCAGGTTGTCTTGATTTAAAAAAAAAGAACCCGACTAAGCAAGTGAGGGGTCATTTTCTGTCTATACACGTAGACCAAAAGTATTTAGTTAGGTGATTAACAAAGAAAGACTTCCTAATTACCGGGATCTTTATTCCCTGAGACAATGCTTCTCTTCTGTCAAAACTCACTGCTTACTTAGGAACAATGGCTTCACTTTTTTGAATCTTAGTTTTTTGTTTGAAAGATGAGATTCATAATTTTTAGTCTGTGTTTCACTTCTTTAGGAAAAATAAATAAAATCTTTTACAAGAGCTGATACAGTACCTGGCATAGAATAATGCCCTTAGGAGTGTTAGATACATTTACCTTTTTTGTGACTTTTTATTATATAATGTTTGCTAATATTTGTTAATCAGGAAGTCTCCGGCGATTTAAACTTAAAGATGGTTTTAAATGATTACAGTCCATGATGAAAATATGTTTCTTGACTTTTTTCTTTTCTTTTCTTTTCTTTTCTTTTCTTCTTTTTTGAGATGGAGTCTTGCTCTGACTCCAGGCTGGAGTGCAGTGGCCCGATCTCGGCTCACTGAGACCTCCACTTCCTGGGTTCAAGGGATTCCCCTGCCTGAACCTCCCGAGTACCGAGTAGCTGAGACTACAGGCGTGCACCACCACGCCCAGCTAATGTTTGTATTTTTAGTAGAGATGGGGTTTCACCATGTTGGCCAGGATGGTCTTGATCTCTCGAACTTGTGATCCACCCACCTTGGCCTCCCAAAGTAATGGGATTATAGACGTGAGCTACCGTGCCCGTCTGACATCTGACAATTTTATCCACCTATAGACATGCTTCACCCAATTGGCATCAAAAGCAAGGAGGAATTCTGAGATCTGGTAAGATTTTACACTATTTAAATGTTTAACACATTAGTTTCTAAAAAGTGGGACTCTTTATTTTGTATTTATTCTCATTTTTCACTGATGCCATATTCCTTTGGCACACAAGGGTAATTCACTTCCATTAATCTTAGCAGATTTAGAAGCTCCAGCCCTTGCCATAGTTACATTTGCATTCAGCTGGGGACTGCATTATAACAGTGTTTAAAGGCTTCATTTTTAATCAACTCTGCCAGAGTACTCAAGTGCTCGTAAGACTTTATTTTCTCAAAGTCAAAATGCACAGAGTCTTCCAACAGTATAGTGACACCAACTATCAAAAGATAATTTTTCTGATTTGGACCGTGGTCCTCCTGACTCAACTTTCAATTTCAAGATTTTACTGTGGATGTGTGTGTGGTTTTTTTTTTTTTTTTTTTTTTTTTTTTTTGAGACGGAGTCTCGCTCTGTCGCCAGGCTGGGGTGCAGTGGCGCAATCTCAGCTCACTGCAACCTCCACCTCCCAGGTTCAAGCAATTCTCCTGCCTCAGCCTCCCGAGTACTGGGACTACAGGTGCACGCCACCACGCCCAGCTAATTTTTTACTGTGGATATTTTTACTGTGAATGTTATTCAAAGCATTGATGTAAATGCTGAAGATGAATACAAAGGGCCCTATGGCCCTATTTGTGTAGATTTCAGTGCCAGAAAACACTCTATAGAATACTAAGCTTTTACAGACTGCTTGGGTGACAGCGGGATAGCAATTTAAAACTTTAAAGCCTCCCTTTCCTTATTTACAAAGCAGGATCAATAATACTTTCTCCTGAGAATGAGCGTGTGACAAACATCTGATAAGGTAGGTAAGGAACTCAACATCCTTCATTGGCAACTATTAATTCTTGTCCATTCTTGATTTCTCCAGATTTTCTTTTTCTAGAAGCATGCTGAGCCATACTCACCCTCTGGACTGTGGGCTGCATGCTAGTGGGAGACAGCCGCTGAAAGCCATTATCCAGGGACTGTCCTTCTTCTTCAATTTGCTGTAGGCTCAGAGGTCCCTCCGTTTTGTAAGCCAAAAATAAAATAAAAGTCCCCCAACTGATTAAATGGATCCCTTCTCAAGGAAGGAGATTTGAAAGAAACGTGAAAAACTAATTCAGGTCATGACAGGGAAGGGTGGGATGGGGGTCGGACATATCTCATTATACCTTCTCTCTTATAGAGTTCAGGTACATGTGACCAGCATTAACATTAACACAGAGATCCTAAGACTGACAAAACAGATTCTCCGTCGGAATAAGATACCAGCTTCAACGTGACTCAGGTATAACATCACATGACAGGTAACAGGCCTAAAGGAAATAAAAGTATTCTATTTCAGAATATATTTCTTTGACATATTTTGGAATGGCTGTGAAAGCCATTCCTTATAGGGAAAATTTATATTCCATAGTGAATTCTCTTCCCTTTCCAGGTATTTTCCTGACCCAGAAGAGAAAGCTAAGAGTGTGACACATTTTAAGGCCTGATAAGACATTTACCATCTATTCTTTCTGAAGCTTACAATCTGGAGGCTTTGTCTACATGACAAGAATCTTGGCTTTCGTGATGGCCCGCCATACCCATCTTAAACCTAAACATTTCTCTTCTTACTTCAACTCTTTAGGCAAAGCTTAGCTCTTTCAACCAGTTGCCAATCAGGAAATCTCTGGATCCACCTATGACCTGTAAGCCCAACCCTGCTTTGAGATGTCCAGCCTTTCTGGACTGATGTATACATTTCATGTATGGATTTATGTCTTTGCCTGTAACTTCTTTTCTTCTATTATATAAAACCAAGTTGTAATTCAATCACCTTGGGCACATGTTCTCAGGATCTCCTGAGGCTGTGTCATGGGTCACGGTGCTCACATTTGGTTTAGAGTAAACCTCTTCAAGTGTTTTGCAGAGTTTACTTTTATCATCAACACTCTTTTATACTTGATTAATTCACATTTACAGTTCTACCTGATCTTGGAAATGTACCATGTGTTATCAGATTAAAATACTAAAAACATAAGAAAACAGCATGTTTTCCACTGAAGGAAGCTATTTTGTTGTTTATTTCACAAATTGTTGAAGATGTTCAACCTTTTCTTCATAGTATTAAAGAAAGGTGTTTTTAGGCAAAGATTGTTGGCAAAAAATGTTTTATTCCTCTTTCAGAGTTTACATTGCTATCTATATAGCTTTTTCTTTTTTAATTTATCTATGTATTATCTACCTTTTACAGACAGAGAAAAGAGAACAAATGTACAAAGTTAAGTAATTGTACAAACTAGTTGTATCCATATTATTCATGGGTTCCACATCCCACGTAGGTAACTAATTTATAAATCCCTAATTTTATATGCCTTTTAATCACAACTTGCAACTGTGTTTTTAGTTTTTTATGTTATATTTCATCACTGATTGCAAACTATAGCGCATTCTAAATTTTTTCATATATCCTGTGAATTTTTTTAATCATAAAATAATTGTATAAAACCCACATTTCTTATCCCAATATCAACACTTCAGGTATTCACATTCAACTTGATTATATAAATAATTAAGGCAAATGTGACTAAGTATTTAAATTATTGATAAAGAGGAAATTGTCTCTGAAACTAATTTGTTTTCTGTATATCAAGCCTTTCTAAGCATCCTTCCTCAGTGTTTCTCTGTCTTTTGATGTTTGAAAATCCTGAATAGGGTTTACAAAGGCAGTTTAGGACTTAGCGACACTATGTCTCAGTGTACCCAGAACGACACTACTTTCTTATCCCAACTTAATCGTGAATCGAGCTTCCTTGTTTTCTTCGAAGTCTGAAAAATAAATTACACATTGACATATTATTGGTGTTGAAAACTCCTTTCCCAAGATGACATTTTCAAAAGTAAACTGAATTCACAAGAAGTATGAATTGGGAAAGGATCCAGGTATATTTAGGCGAATTCTCTAGAAAACTACCTAACAGAAACATGAAATTCCTATTGGGAGAAGCAGAACACGAATATGGAAGATAAAGTAACGATATATTTGGAAAGTTTAAATTCTATGTTATGAAGTATATAGCCTACCTTTTTTTTGAAGAAAATATATTTTTTATTGCATTTTATGTTTTGGCATACACGTGAAGAACATACAAGATTGTTGCATAGGTACACAGGTGGCAGTGTGATTTGCTGCCTTCTTCACCTTCACCTATATCTGGCATTTCTCCCCATGCTATCTCTCCCCAACTCCCCACCCCCCACTGTCCCTCCCCTATTTCTCCACAACAGACCCCAGGGCGTAGTGCTCCCCTCCCTGTGTCCATGTGTTCTCATTGTTCAACACCCACCTAAGAGTGAGAACATGCGGTGTTTGATTTTCTGCTCTTGTGTCAGTTTGCTGAGAATGATGGTTTCCAGGTTCATCCATGTCCCTGCAAAGGACACGAACTCATTGTTTTTGATGGCTGCATAATATTCCATGGTGTATATGTGCCATATTTTCCCTATCCAGTCTATCATCGATGGGCATTTGGGTTGGTTCCAGTCTTTGCTATTGTAAACTATTATAACCTACTTTTTAGCAGTAGAGAGATATTACTATATATTAACAGCTTAATACGTTAAGCAGTTTTTGAGAGCTAAATATTTTAGATGTTTATTTCACTTAATAGGAAAATTATAATTAAAGTTTTGTTTCAGTAGGTTATAAAGGAAGTGAAGAATGAAATATAATTAAGAAGTGCAAAGGAGTTCCAGACAGTTGAAAAGGAATACTTGGCTGCCAGGCTACAGCCATATGGTAGTAATGTTTTAGTGTCCCCCCCAAATTCATATGTTGGGACCTAATACCTAATGTGAGAGTATTAAGTTGTGGAACCCTTGTAAGTGGTACTTCATAATGGCCGCACTCTCATGGATGGGATTAAAGCCCTTATAAAGGAGGCTCAAACACATACCCTTATCCACTTCTGCCATATGAGGCTACAGTAAAAAGGTACTATCTATGAAGCAGAGGTCCGTCACTGGATGCTGAATTTGCTGGTGCCTTGATCTTGGACTTTCCAGCCTCCAGTACTGAGAACAACAAATTTCCCTTGTTTATAAATTACCCAGTCTAAGGCATTTTGTTATAGCAGCCCAAATGGTCAATACAGGTTCCATAAGGCTAAACTAAAAGGGAATGGCAATGCATGTTATAGTTTAAAGAGATAAATCAACTTTTTGGCTTGGTGTGGTGGCTTACATCTGTAATCCTAACATAGGAGGATCACTTGAGACCAGGAGTTAAAGACCAGCCTGGGCAACATAGCAAGATCCTGTGTCTAATTTTAAGAAAAAGAAATAAACATTTTATTAGAAGAACAAGGAATGTACCATCGACTCTGAACAACTGAATTATGTATACAAAGGCCAACGTTTACTTGAGTGTTAGTTAGGAAGAAGTGAAATCTGGGTTTCAAATTCTCATAATGATTTTTGTTTCTTGCTGAGAAGGATTTCTTTACCATGACATACAGAATATGCTCATCAACTGTTCCTGTATTTTTCATCTTGGGATTCAAGCACTTGCACTAGATATACAAGCTTACTCTCTTGGTTCACTTCCAAAACTCCCAGAGATGGGTTTTCAGTGTCACATGAAGCTAGTGTGACATGGATGCATGGATGCTCTGATAACAATAAATACATATTTAGGAAATGGGAGATGAACATGTAAGAAAGAGGTTCATGTTGGTAAATATATACATATCCACTACAAGCAATCATGGGCATGGGAAGCCCAGGCACACATTGTATTATTTATTTAAGAAATATTTACTGGCTGGGCAAAGTGACTCATGCCTGTAATTCCAGCACTTTGGGAGGCCAAGGCAGGTGGATCATCTGAGGTCAGGAGATCGAGACCAGCCTGGCCAATACAGCAAAACTTCATCTCTACTGAAACTACAAGAATTAGCTGGATGCGGTGGCAGAAGCCTGTAATCCCAGCTACTTGGGAGGCTGAGGCAGAAGAACCACTTGAACCTGAGAGGCGGAGATCGCAGTGAGCCAAGATTGCAGTGAGCTGAGATGTAGCCATTGCACTCCTGCCTGGGTGACAAAGACTCATTAAAAAAAAAAAAAAATTACTGAGTGCCTATTATGTCATGTACCGTGGTAAGCAATGGAGATACCACACCACATAAGACAGAATTCCTGGCACAGCGTATGTTATATTTAGAAATCACACTGCATTATGTCTATACTTAATTTTTAGGGTTGTGGAAATTAAATGAGTTTATGTATGTAAGTCATTTATAGAGCCTTGCATGGCTAGTACACCTCATGTGATAGCTAATAGTGTAGGGAGTAATATTAAAATGACCAAATATTTGGCAAAAGAAATTTCTCTCTGCTATGAGCCTGGAGAGATTCTGAGAGATCTCACGTGGCTTCAGCCTGTACTACCAAGCCAGTCACTTCTTATCAACATCGTTTTAGCCAGGGAAGGAAAATTGAATAAAATCGTTTTAGTTAAAAGGGTGAAATTATTGACCCATTTAACATATTGTGCAATGTTTTATGCATTGGTAGGAATCTTTGATTATAATAAATAGAAATGCACTTCCGAGAACTTAAGCAATGTGGGTACTTGGGAGACATGGAGCTCCTTATAGCTAAGAAAAAGCTGAAGAATGAGAACTCAGAAAGTCCCAGAGCAGAGCATAAAATCTGGGTAACCAAGCAAGTGGAAAGGGTCTTGAGGCAGTGGCATGCATCAGATTGAGTCCGCCTGGCTCCTCTTGCTGCTGATGTCTCAGCTGAGGTGCAAGTTTCTAAAGGGAAGAATCAGATTTGCTCAGCACCCCATCCATGCTCCTCCTTGGTGGCCAGGGACCTTCAGTGGAACCAGTTCCCAGGAATATGTTGGAAGGCTGGGGCAAAAGTAGGAAATTTTATTCTTTCTAGAAAAAGGGAAAATGATTTTGTAGCAAGAAATTAAGAAATTATCTAGTATAATATATGAAGACTCAATGTCTGAGATTTCTGTAAGTCCTGTAGATTGCATGAGAAAGATCACACTATAATAACATCTAATTGCTTTTTCAAACATATTCTAAATAATGCATTTCTTCCATATTCCTAAAGCATGATTATTGGTGGTTAACATTTTTACTTTTTATTTTTAAGAGCTGTCCTTTTAGAAAAACAAAAGTCACTAAATTATAACCTAAATCTCTTATCTCTGCTACCCATGTCTCTAAGAACACAATCTGAATGGCTCTTACACTGAATGAAGATCTGGGTGAATAATTTATATGTGGAATTAGAAGCAAATCATTTTTCACAGTGCATTCTATATTAAATGTATGCCATTATTAGTAACACATATCAGTTTTCATTACTCTGTATGGAAACAGGTTTTGGATTCTTTTATAACATCCCTTATGACTAGGCTGTCATTTTTCAATACAAAACTAAAGAATATTAAAAAAAAAAAAAGAAGTTTATGTTCACTTGCAAACTTTAAGCTCAGCCCAGATCCTGAAGTTGGTTAAATGTGTTTTCCCTTCTATCACCTAGAATACGTTCCCTCAATAACTATTAGCAGATGTTACTTAGTATTCACACGTAGCAGTTCTTCTGAAAAATGATGGTTTTAGTGTTTTCCATTTCACTGGAATTTCTATTATATAGCTGCAAGAAAATGTAAACTCCTATGTCATGATAGATGACTCAGTCAATCAACACTAAGTACTTATGCACTCAGATAAGAAAGTGAGTTTGTACTTGGGTAGAGATGTGACTGGCTTGCCACCCCAGTGAGTGATGATCAAATCCCTCTCTGTCTCCCTGACGCCAGGACTCAGAAAGGAGATATTGACCCGTAACTTTTCTGATTCCAGACACAGACAAAGGTGGTTTCAAGACGGGATGTACATACCCAAGTTTTCATTTTTCTTTTTATATTCGATTTAATAATACATACTGTGTCTCTTATCACAATGGCAAAAAAGCATCTAAAGAGTGCACAGATCCCCAGGCATGAGCAAAGTTAGCCTTTAAGGTGCCATAAAATATATATGGCTCCAGACATTTAAAGCATCCTTGGGGTAAGGAAAAACTCAGAGCAAGATTAAAACCATTCACTGAATCCTAAACATTTGTTACCTGTCTGCACGCCGTTGCTCTGTCTGGATTTCACACCCAATAGTTCTTCTAATGTTCCTGGATCCTGAGATCAAGCAGGAGAGGTCAAAATTACAGAAGAAACTGAAATGATGTGGAATAAACACAATAGTTGATCAATAAAATTTATTGAGAATCTACTCTGCCAGGCTGTAATAAAAGAAGGAGCTATGACCTTCCGACAGTTAATGGGCCAACCGGAAAGACAAGCTGAAAACTATGTAATAGCAAACTGTGTAATGCAACAATAAATAACACAGACTGCTGTTTACATGTCTGTCTCCAGGGCATACACAAGGACAATCATCTGGTGCAAGAAAGGGATAACTTTTCCCAGTTGGAAGCAATGAGGCATTGTGTCACAGAGGAGCTAAGATTTAAGGATGGTCAGAAATTAACTAGGTGAGCTAGTTTGAGAAAAAAGAATTCTGGCGAGTAGGAAGGGCATGTATGAGGTTATGAATATAGAAGACAACGATGAACCTAAAGCCTTGGTAGAGAAAAGAAAAGCGAGAGTTGGCCTCAATTTGCACTGTGTTATAAGCCAAGGAAGCACATAAACCAAGATCACTGATGAAATCAACGCGATCGGAAATCTAGGAAGGTAAAAGGCCAGACTCAGTGCAAGCAGAAACAAGGTAAGGTATGGGTACCATTAATTTTGAGCCAGGAAGTTAGACTTTTAGTGTGGGCAAAGGTGATTGGTGGGTAGGAAAGGTGAGATAATCAGGGTTTCTGTGCAAGTGTCATCAAGCCACATGGTTTGTCACAGGATTCAAGTGCATGAGACAGTGGCATAAGTGTGACCTGAGGGTGGTATTTTTGACCCTCTGACATTAAAAGAACACTCTTCAAGCACCTCAGCAGGTCCAGTTAAAGGTTGGTGGTCTCAAGAAGCTTAAACTGGACAAGAGCTATTCTGTAGTTCCTGAAAAACAACTTTGAGCAACTGTTACTATAGTGACCCACAGTCAGGTGTCTATAAGGAGTGGGAATTTAGGACCAACTGGCAGTATGCAATTAGAAGCAAGCAAGGCATGTTAGCTTTGACGGCTGAATCAGGTGAGCTTTCAGTTTCAGGAGAAGACATTGTTTAAAAGGATTCCATGAAAACTTGTCATCCATCTTGTAATCACAATCTTCAGGAGGGTTTCAAAGGCACTCCTGTCTTCATTGACGCCAAATGCTTTAGTGAGGAGTGTCCCAGCTTGCTTAAAAAGGCCTTGTCTAGGGTTTTTATGGTCTGGAGTTTTAAATTTAAGTCTTTAATCTATCTTGAGTTAATTTTTGTATAAGGTATAAGGAAGGGGTCAAGTTTCAACTCTCTGCATATGGCCAGTTTTCCCAGCACCATTTATTAAATAGGAAATGTTTTCCACATTGCATTCAGGACATAGGCATGGGCCAAGATTTCATGACAAAAACACCAAAAACATTGCAACAAAAGCCAAAACTGACAAATGGGATCTAATTAAATAAAGAGCTTCTGCACAGCAAAAGAGACTAGCATCAGAGTGAATAGGCAACCTACAGAATGGGAGAAAATTTTTGCAATGTACCTATCTGACAAAGGTCTAGTATCTAGAATCTACAAGAAATTTGAACAAATTTATAAGAAAAAAACAACCCCATCAAAAAGTAGGCAAAGGATATGAACAGGCATTTATGCAGCCAACAAACATATGAAAAAAATCTCATCATCATTGTTCAAATCAAAACCACAATGAGATACCATCTCACACCAGTCAGAATGGTGATTATTAAAAGTCAATAAACAATAGAAGCTGATGAGGATGTGGATAAATAGGAACACTTTTACACCGTTGGTGGGAATGTAAATTAATTCAACCACTGTGGAAGATAGTGTGGTGATTTTTCAAGGATCTAGAACCAGGAATACCATTTGACCCAGCAATCTGTTACTGGGTATATACTCAAAGGAATAAAAATCATTCTACTATAAAGACACATGCACATGTACATTTATTGCAGCACTGTTTACAAGCAAAGACATGGAACGAACCCAAATGCTCAATAATAGAGTGGATAAAAAAAATGTGGTACATAAACACCATGGAATACTATGTAGTCATAAAAAAGAATGAAATCATCTCCTTTGCAGAGATGTAGATGAAGCTGGAAGCCATCATCCTCAGAAAACTAACACAGGAACAGAAAACCAGGCACCACATGTTCTCACCCATAAGTGGGAGTTAAACAATGAGAACATATGGACACGGGGAGGAGCTCATCACACACCAGAATCTCTTGGGGGGTGGGGGGTCAATGCATGTGGAGCTTAAAACCTAGGTGGCAGTTGGTGCAAACAGCCATGGCACATGTATACCCAGGTAACAAACCTGTACAGTCTGTACTTGTATTCTGGAACTTAAAGTAAAATTAAAATATATATATTGTATATAGCTCACAAGGAGAAATTAATGGTGAGAATGCTAAAAGTGGAGTTAGATTCTACAGTTGGAAGTAGGGTCACTGTGCACAGATTACCAATCTGTAATTTCTACCACTTGCCTGCGTTCAGTGAGACAGAACACTCACACAACAAGTTAAGGAAGTCACTTCACTCCTCATAGATGGAAAGCAAGAAATAAAAGAAGCCTAGAATTTATGGCAAGTCAGTTCTTCAAGGCTCATGAAAGATGCAGGGTGAATGGAGTATGGTCCATACATGCCCCATGTCACACTGCAACTAAGTGACCCTGAATGCATTCCACTCTAGGTTTCTATACCCTGAAGTTACTTGATTCAATGGCCTAAAGCATTTCAAGGCACAGTTTTCTTGAAGGGATAGGAATGGATCCCAGGCTGTTCTGGACAGACCCTCTATCTCAGGCTGTTTCATGCTCAGCACCTTTTATCATTGTTCTAAGAACTCCAAGTGGGAAAGGCTGAATTATGTGAACCTTAGTGGACTACCTGGTATTCTGGCTTCTCATTTGCTTTAGCCAGTAAGAGGTCAAGCAGAAGACTGGAGGGAGACTGGAGGATGAGCTATTGAATTCCACGGTCTTCTTCTAAGTGTGTGACTCTGAGCCGGCTGCACTGCTCAGCCAGGGTTAAAGCTTCTGTTGGGCACTCCTCAGCACACTTCTGTCTTTCCAGGCTCTGGCATCTGCTCCTTCCAATCCCTTCTGATCTCCTGTGCCACAGTAACCCTACGATACTGCACTATTTCTTTTGGTTTCTCTGTATCTTGCACACCTCTTTAGCCCCTTAATTAAACTCTCTGCAAGTTACCCAGTTTAAATGTGATGTCTGTTCTGTTCGGTTTTTCAGAATCTGTGATTGCTACAAAGGAATAAGCCAGCTGATTCCTAACTTCTCAGCAGGGAAATCTGCAAAGCATTGATGTATAGAACATAGGTCCTCAAAGACCCAGGAATTGGCAGGAGCACTTACTAGTCAGATTAGTATTGATGGGTGGGGATGAAAAAGTAAGTTAGAGCGGGTATAAATGGCTTGAAAAGATTTTAAATGCTAATACCCTCCTCCAGTTCCTTTTAGCTAAGTGACCTGCCAACCCCTTGCCAATCCTGAATTTTTGATTCCTCACGGGAACAGAGGTCTCAAGGCTGAAGAAAAGCTGGCACAATTGAGAGTGCTGATACCATGACAAAAAAAAAAAAAAAAAAAAAAGAGTCCTGGGAATTTTCCTCAACTGAATCCTTAATATGGAAACCCCTCTACACCTCTTTCACCATTCTCCCCAAGCTTGCTGATCGTCAGTTCTTTATCTTTGAGTCAAATGCTGTAAACATTTTTCTCTGTATAATCTAACAATTTGAAGAATAGTAGAAATGAGAATCTGCTAACCAATAGCCCATGCTTACCATTTCACAGCAAAGCTCAGGTAGAGCAAACTGCATATACATGATCTGAGCTGACAGTCACTGTTTGGCTGCCCTCCAATATAAATTATGAGCAGTGAGACAATGATTTCCAGACATTAGAGAAAAATACCTAAGAGTAAAAACAGAAAAATACTAAATTGGAGCATTCTTAGCAGAGCGAAAAATACCTCAACTCCATCATTAGTATCTTCATAAATATAAATGATACAGCATCCACAAAACAGAAACAGGAATGTTCAGACAACATAAAGGTGCCCATGGAATTTAAAAGCATAACAGTAGAAATAAACACCTAAATAAAGAATTTGGAAGATAATGTGAATATAACTCCAAGGAAGTAGAGGAGAAATGATAAAAAGATGGAAATTCTGATAAAATAATTGCCCAGGATATTCGAACTCTGAATAATGGGAATCTGGAATGATAGATCTTCTTCTTTTTTTTTAATGATACAGATGAAGATATTATTAATAAATTAATTCAAGAAAATTTTCATTTACAGTAAAAAAAATCCCTATTTCTTCCAGTGTGCACACTGGAAGAAATAGATCCAGAGCAAAGTACATCATTAGAAAATTTCAAAATACTCATGACCAAGAGAAGATTCTACAAGGTTTTAGAGAGAGAAAGAGAAAGGCAGAAAAGGAGGGAGAGAGAATATGTAAACAGGTGAAGAGCAGCCTTGGAAACCAGAGGACGATAGAATTCTCTTGACAATTCTAAAGGAATATAATATTCAGCCTCAAGTTACATGCCCAGGCAAATTGTTAAAGAGTATGATGGTAGAATAAAAACAATTTTAGATATTTAGGGTCTCAAAAGTATTTCAAGGGATTGCACCATTTCTGAATAAGGTACAAAAGGATATACGGACAGCATGGGAGAGCGAGTCAAGGAAATGAATATACAGGATCCAGAAGGCAGACTATCGAGTGCAGAAGCGAGGCAGAGGTCTCTCTGTAGGGCCTCTACGAGGCTGGTAGCTGGGCCCAGTGGGACTGCAGAGAGAGAAGGTCCAGAAATGTCACCAAGATGCCATTGGACTACTTTTTAACATCTAGAGTGAAGTGGATTATCACGGGTAGCAATTGTACCTCAGGTCAAAAACCTGAATAGTGCCAGCATCCAGAAGCCTCCTCAAATCCCTTCGTAATCTCTGCTCATATTTCTTCTCAGAATGTATCTCACATCCTTCCTTTTATCGGTTTAGGTTAGTTTCCTCTCGAGTTGATGATTACTTAAATAGAATTATAAATCCATATCCTCGTTTGGCTTCACTTGTTCAATGTTACATCGTGTGTGGTTATTGCACATTCATTTTCATTGCTTTTTCATTACTAAATTGCATGAACGTGTCCCAATTTGTTTATCCAGTCTACTGTTGGTGAATATTCCAGTTGCTTCTTGCTTTGTGCTATTATAAATAATTCTGCTGCCATGATTTTGTACTTGTCTTAGTGCCGATGTGCATGCATTTCTTTTGGATATATATCTAGACTGTAGGGTAAGCTTATGTTTAACTGTCATACACAATTATATGTTGTTTCCCAAAGTGACTTTAGCAAATTGTGCTCCTATCAGTAGTGTACGGGAATTCCTTTCGCTACATATTTTCACCAACATGAGAATTTGTGGTACTTTTAGTTTTAGTTACCCTGGGGTGTCTGTAGGGGTTTCCTATTGTGTTTAAACTCAGCTACTAAGTGACGTAATCGATAGTATCAGGGATATAGGACTGCAAAGTGTGATCTGTACTCTAGAGCTTGATGTACTAATTACACGAATCTTGTAAAACTGGTCATGTGAAATTTTTTAATCTCACATTTCCTCTAAAACAGTGTAAGTAAAGAGCTAATGTATTGTCAAGTATTCGTTTTTTCCCTTTAAATTTCTACTACCTAGGGATAGTTTATGCAAACAGTGACCTAGCGGCAAGAAACATTATTTTTAGGAAAGAGAGAATTCAATGCAAAAAGAGAGAAGAAAGAAAAAGTGGGAAAGGAAGAAAATGAAAGAGAAGAAGGAAAGACAGAAGGAAGGAAAGAAGAAAGAAAGAAAAATAAAGCTGCTTCTTTTTACTGTTGACATAGTTACCTCACCCTTTATTTTTAGCAACAAAATTTTCCTGAACAAAATAATGATATTATTCAAGAAAATTATTTAAATTTTGTTTGTCAATATAATTTGAGCTTTAAAGAGATGTAGCCTAGAAAAAATGGAGTACACCTTCCCTACTACTCGGGAGACTGAGGCGGAGGAATCACTTGAACCCAGGAGTCGGAGGTTGCAGGGAGCTGAAATTGTACCACTCCACCCCAGTTTGGCAACAGAGCAAGACTCCGTCTCAAAAAAAAAAAAAAAAAAAAAAAAAAAAAAATTGAAGTATACCTGTTTATGTAACTTTATACGATAATATATATCTATATTAGTCAGGATTCTCCAGAGAAATGGAACCAACAGGATCTCTATCTACTGATCTAATTGAGAGACTTATGATGATGAATTGGTTCGCATGATTATCCATGCCAAGAAGTCCCACAATCGGCTGCCTGCAAACTGGAAACCCAGGAGAGCCAGTGGCACAGCTCCAGTGCAAGCCGGGAGGCCTGAGCAGCAGGGAAGACAGCCCCAGCTGACGTGTCGGAAGACCCACTTCCCACTTTCCTTCTTAGGCAGCCTTTTCCTTTTATTCAGGCCTTCAACCGAGTGGGTGAGGCCAAACCACGTTGGGAAGGGCATTCTGCTTCCCTCAGTCTACTCATTTACATGTCAATTTCATCCAGAAACACTCTCATAGAAACAAGTTTTAACCAAATATCTGAGCACTCTGTAGCCCCGCCAAGTGGACGTGCAAAGTCAACCATTGCAACATGCGAATGTGGCTAAAGATCATCAGGTTACTTGGTGCACAGACATCTTCCTGCTGTCATAGAGTTCTAATCCCATGCTTCTCTGTGGTTAGTGTATCATGGTGGGCTTCTGTGCAGTGTTTGTGCTCCCACTCACTATCCTGTGGTATGTGCAGAATCGTGCATGCAGATGTGGGTTTTTTCATTTTTAAGATATAACAAAATTGCCCCCAAAATTGTGATAAAGTATTTTAAATATACTTTCAAAAATATCTTTTTTTCATATCAACACTAGTAAAACACCAGAAATCAAAACAAAATTCCAAATAGGTAGAAAAGTATGATAGAAAAATCTTAATTTAAGTATCTAACCAACACAGAGAAATGAAAAAGATTAGATTTGATATGCTCATAATTCCTGTAGAAAAACGTAACAATACTTTGTGTAAATAATTCTATATAAAATAAAATATTTTAGAATCAATTATTTACTAAGAAAATTATTACTGAGAATGTGTGGACAGGTACACTCAGTAAAAGTGTTTCATAATAAAAATGATATATTTTTGTGTAAGTATTGAGATATCTAGCATTGAATGTGAATAAGAGACTTTGTTGCTCTAATAATTGCTGGCGATCAAATGTGGTCCTATCACTAACACTACATTGACAAGGACATTTTGTCATGCTGTCTTCTTTAATTGACCCCCAGAGTCAGCCTGAAAACTATGCTTCAGTAAAAATGCATTGGAATTAATTACACATTTTACTTATTTATCCACACAACCATCACTATGGTTTATGAGGAGAGAAAGAAGGAAAAGAGAGAAAAACATGGTAACCGGTTCTTAAACTTCTAGAGTCTCTACAGCAGAGATTGTATAGTTACATGTTGCATGAGAAAATATCTTTCAAAAAAAAAACACATCCTAAAACTAATGGATATTTAGTAAATAACTGAAACATACAAGGTATCATATTGCAATGAGGTCATTCCCAAACTGATATGAAAATTACCATAATTTTTAAACAAAATGAATAAGTGCTAGAAGCACAGAATCATTATAAAACTCAAAGTAAATTGTTCTGATGTATGCTAAAAATGGTTTTGTTCAGCATTTTAAAAATAGTGTGAATAAAACAGGTCCTATATTTGCTGTGAATCTTTAAACTTTTGGCCAGTGTATACAGGCACACACACACACACACACACACACACACACACACACACACACACACACAGAGAGAGAGAGATAGAACCATCTGCATCTATGAAGGGACCAGGGGAACCCTGAGATGCCGCCTAGCTGTCCAGTGCAGTGCATGGTGTGGGCTCTCCCTCCAATCTGGCTCAGCAGAACTGCACTTCCGTACTCATGGGCAGCATTGAATGGATTTCTGTGTAGTAGATATTTGGGGAAAACCAACATTTGAGATCTTATCTAACTGGTCACTGCAAAGATCTAAAGTAGCAGGCCCGTGGTGAATATTCTGGGATTGATAGGTCCGAGGTAGGTCAAGATATTTTATCAAATAATTGTCAAATTTCACCATCATCAACATCATCAACATCATCAACATCATCATCCCGTTGTTGTGTGGTTATTGTCACCATTATTAATCGTTAAGAAATACTACTTTCTTCCATGGTACTCTGAAAAGTACCTGCTACTCTTACTTTGGTACCCCAGGAACGGCCCACACAAGGGCAGAGGTCCGGAGCTTTCTCTCCTCCCCCTGTTGCTTTCCATTGTCACAGCAGGAAAACTATTGATGGCCCTTAATTTGTAATAGGAAAAGTAATGCCAGCATTGACTCTATGGTCAGGAGGCCACATTCGGGGAAGGCAAACAAACCTTTTAAATATTTTCTTTTTTGAAACATTTTCCCAACTGAAATCATATGGTATTTTGAGGCTTAATTGGGTTGGCTCACACTGAAGGGCCCCTGTTGTTAGTTCTGATGTAATACTGTTTTCCCGTGAGCTCATGCCTGGAATTTGAGCTGTGTCCTCGTGACCTGGAGGTATGCGAGCCATGGTCACGAGCCCAGGGAAAGGCAGGCAGCACCTCTGGACGCGGCTGACTCACGGTTACTGCTGCCTAATATGTTTTAACGTCAAATACAGTGCGCAAGAAGAAAGTGAATAAAATACAGCCACACTGAATTAGGAAACTTTATAAAATGAGTACCCATTAAATTACCCTCAAAACCTGAAACTCTCCCATTGCATAACTTCCCAATCACAGCCCCAGTCGCAGCATAGGTAACCATCCTTTTGACTTTTATGTTAATCTCTTACTCTTCTTTTTTAAAATGATGTGTCTCCTACATGTATCTCCCTAAACAACGTATTTGTTTTTTTTCTGCCTTTGCATCCTACAATAATTTGAATCATATTCTGTCTATTCTTTTATTTCTTACTTTTTCACATGAAATTATGACTGCTAGAGCCATCCATATTCATGTATATGTCTATAGTCCCTTCTAGTATTCGAAGGTATGCATGTACAACAATGTATGTTTCAGTTCTACGTTTGATGGACATTTAGTTTTGTTTCTTTCTTCTTTTTGAGCCTCACGGGCATCTCTGCACATATATCTGAAGCACATATTAACATTACTTTAGGGCATCTCTTTAAAAGTGAAATTAGTAGATAACATCCTTTGTATTTAACTTTCATGGTTTCTGAAAAACTATATTCCAGTTGGCAGGTGCCAATCAATACTCCTCTTTGTAGTATGCGGAACTTTCTGTGGCATTACTCTCATTGTTTAGTGTTTCCTGACGTTTGAATTTTGAACATCACATTATATCATATTGAACCTCGTTGTGGTTTTAAATTACGATTCTCTCAATATTAAAATGTTTGTTATTAAGGCACCTTTAAATAGTTTCAAATCCTCAAGATCCTAAACTACGTTATATTCTGAAATTATTATTATTTTGGCCTGATTAAGTCTATGATCATTCTGAAGTTGACTGTCTGCTGTAGAAGTCCAATGTCATTTTCTAATACACTAATACTGTTCATCTACCATTTGTTGTTGAAAGATCCGTTCTTTCTTTTTTCTTTCTTTCTTTCTTTTTTTTTTTTTTTTTTGAGACGGAGTTTCACTCTTGTTACCCAGGCTGGAGTGCAATGGTGCGATCTTGGCTCACCGCAACCTCCGCCTCCTGGGTTCAGGCAATTCTCCTGCCTCAGCCTCCTGAGTAGCTGGGATTACAGGCACACGCCACCATGCCCAGCTAATTTTTTGTATTTTTAGCAGAGACGGGGTTTCACCATGTTGACCAGGATGGTCTCGATCTCTTGACCTCGTGATCCACCTGTCTCGGCCTCCCAAAGTGCAGGGATTACAGGCTTGAGCCACCACACCCGGCCCTGTTCTTTTAGACCTCAACCATGCACGTCTGCCACACACCAAGTGTATGAACTTCCTTAAATGACCAAAATTACATTAAAATTATATAGCAAGGTGTTCAACATAGTAGTTATCGTGGGAATATGAATGAAACTACAATTAGCTGCCATCATAGGAGCACAAGATGGCTGAAATGAAAAATTGAAAATTCTGGTTACTCCGTATCCTTGAAACTAAATAATAAGTGTTTCAAGGATATGGAGTAACCAGAATTTAACTACACTACTATAGAGAATGAAACTGATTTAATTACATACAATAGTATCTTATAAATTTAAAAATATATTGTCGTAGCCTGGGTCCCATATTTGCAGAATCTGAGGTATAGATTAAGTTTTGGTTCACCTAAAGGCAATGTAATTCTCCTATTTCTTTATTGGGCCTTTTGCATTTTAGCTTTGTAATGATTTCCCCTGAGCACTGTCTCAAGCTTGGGGCTAGCTCATGTAATTCTGCGTTGATTATTGCTGAACACATATTCTGTGCACATATGCATGCATTTCTGGAGGTTTTATTTCTAAAGGTAAAATTTCTGGTCCATAGGGTATGTGTATGATTGGATACAGATATATATATATATATATATATATATATATATATATATATATATATACTTCTTAAGTTTCTCTCAAATGCCTCCTGACTGTTTCTGTGGCTTGGAGAGCACTTCAGTAGTGCCATGTGCTCCAGCTATGTTGGACTTTCGTTCTGGAGATAAAAGTATTGAGTATTATTTCTGTATCTATTGAATAAAATGAATTTGCTCCTAATACATCATTCTTTTTTATGCTATTAGACTCATTTTGCTAATTTTAAGTGTTGACTCTACATTTACAAATGAGATTGGTCTCTAATCCATAGTTCCCATAATGCCCTTGCCACGTTTTGTATGTCAGACTCATGCTGGACTCTTTGAATGATCCAAAATGCTTCCAGGTTTCTTATTCTCTGGAAGAATTGGTAAATATTAGTGCCGTTCTTTCTTAAATGCTTACTACAATTTATTATTGGACTTACTATGGCTTGGTATTTCTTTGAGGAAGATTTTAAAATAAGATTCAATTTCTTTAATAGATATAAACTACTCAGATTTTTTTCTTTTGTTTCATTTTTGGTAAATTGCATTTTTCTACAAAGCTATATATTTCGTGCAATTTTTCTATTTTATATGTATAAATTTGCTTATAACAGTTTCTTTTTGCCATTGAAATATCTATAGTCCACTGCGATATTCTTTTTCATTACCGATATTTGTCATATTTATCTTAATTAGCTCTATTTTTCATCTTTTCCAGAGGTTATTAGTCAACATTGCTTGAATCAATTATTAAATTGGATGTAAAAAATAATTATTTTTCTGATTCTTTCTATTATTCAACTCTTACTGGCTGGCATTTTTTGTGTGTGTGAAGATAAAATATTCTCTTATTTTTGCTTTCTGAAACAAAATGTTCTGTGTCCACACTGTGTTTTATTCCTGCCTGAAATGTGTAAGCAGGCATTTCTTTAAAAGTCTCATGTCCTTTTAAAAGGAAACATATTTATAGGCTAATATCTGATTATTCTGATTGCTAATTGACTATCGTTGCTTCTCAGTATTCTTAGTAGATAGTTACAAAATACATTTAAAATTCTTGTTTTCATGACACCTTGAATCTAAACATAACACTCTTCTGTTTTCCTCATATTTTCTCATTTTGCTTTTCCCTTCTCTTATAATGATAATACCGTTTACAAAAAAAACAGCAATTTTACTCCTTTGCTGTATTTTACAATATGTACAAAATAGTTTCAGAATTATTATGCTCTAAACAATTAGAAGCCTACAATATAAATGTCAATATTTTTGTTGGTTTTGGCTTTGTTTTTCTTTTCTATTTTAGAATTTCTGTGCATATATTTGGTGGGTTTATTTTAGCCATATCATCTTTACAATAAGTTTTACTAGTTTTAGAAAGAAAAGTTTACCATTTTTACAGCATTATGCTATGTTGTAGCTGAATGGAGACATCTTTCCAATATGGAAACTTTAGTCTGTTTTTCTTTGATTACACATTGTAAGTAATTTCAGAAAACGTTTAACAAAATAATGAGAGCAGACATCCTTACATCGGTTCCAATGTTGGTGACTAGATGTGTAATATTTACATCTAAGTGTGATAGTAACTATAGTTTTTTCAATAGTTGCTATAAAAAGTCACCACAAAGATAGCACCTTTTAAAACTATATTATTTTAAAATTATTTAGGCCTGCAGTCCAAAACTCAGGTCTCACTGTTTACCATCAGTGTGTCAGCAGGGCTGTGTTCCCTTCTGAAGACCCCAGGGAAGGAGCTGTTTGAGTGTTCCTTTGTATTGTTGGCAGAGTTACAAACACCCTCTGCTTTTAAGGATTTAGATGATTACATTAGGCAACCCAGATAATACAGAGTAATCTCACCATATCAAGGACCTTAGTGTTAATATCATTTGAATATTAATTTTTTCCATATAAGATATCATTTACAGGTTTTGCGAATTAGGGCATTATGACATGGGAGTCTTTGGGGATGCTGTTATTGTACTCACCACATTGCTTTTTCTCAAATTAGGAAAATGTAATCTCATCCAGAGGTTGTGGAAAGCTTTATTATGAGTGGATGCTGAATTTTGAATTTTTTTAAAAAAAGCATAACTCTTTCCCCCTTATTCTTTAAATACAGTGAATTATCTTGATTTTCAACACTGAGAAAATATTGCATTGCTGGGTTAGCCATCACTTTTTTATGATGTGATTCTCTTTATATTCTACTAGATATGACTGCTATTATGTTTTTGAAGATTTTGTTTGTTAGTGTTCATAAAACATATTGGTTTATACTTTTCTATTCTTGTAGTATCTTTGTTTGATTTTGGTGACCAAATTATGCTATGTCATAAAGGATGCTGAGAAAATTTTCTCCTGTTTTCTGAGAAAATTTGTGTGAATTGGCTTTATCTTATTGTTTTTATGTTCTACCACTGAAAACATCTGAGCCTGAAGTTTTCATTATGGAAAGATATTGATTATACATGTAATTAAAAAATAAATATGGATGCATTAGTCCATTTTAATGCTGCTATAAAGAAATATTCAAGGCTGGGTAATTTACAAAGAAAAGAGGTTTAATTGACTCACAGGTTTGCATGACTGGGGAGGCCTCAAGAAACTTACAATCATGGTGGAAGGGGAAGCAAACACAACTTTCTTCACACGGCAGCAGAAGAGAGAATGAGAGCAGAGGGAAGGGGAAGCCCCTTATAAAACCATCAGATCTCTCATGAGAATTCACCCACTATCATGAGAATAGTATGGGAGAAACTGTACCTGTGATTCAGTTATATCCACCTAGTCCTGCCCTTGATACGTGGGGATTATTACAATGCAAGGTGAGATTTAAGTGGAGACACAGAGCCAAGCTGTATCAATGGATATTCAGAAATTCTATTTTGGGGTTTTTTCTGCTGTGCTCTTCAGTGAATATGTCTATTTTGCTGAGATTAACAAATTTACTGGTAAAAAGTTATTCATAATATTCTTTTAATTTCTGAAATATGTGGTAATATTTCCTGCTTCATTACTAATATTGATAACTTGCATTTCTGTGTAATCTTAATAAGTCTAATTAGAATACTGTCATTTAATTAACTTTTTCAAAAATACGATTTAATTATTATTTTTTTCTTTTCTTTTTATTTCAAGAATTTCTTGTCATAGTTAAAATAATTGTTTTTATTCTATTTCTGTGGGTTTAATTTCTTCCTCTTTTCTTAGCTTGTTAAGAAGGACATTTATATCATTTTTCATAAACATTTCTTCCTCTTGAAATCTCAGATCTTTATAAAGTTCTATCATATATCTTGGAAAGAAAGTATTTAGCTGTTCATTTGTAGGAAAAAATACATTTTTCTCTACCTTTCATAGTTTTTACTTGGAATGGACCCTTCAACAATAGATAAATTAGCAAACTAGCAAACTAAAAATAAGTGAAAGTTTCATATGTGTACAACTCATGTACTTGTGAAAGATACTTTGAGAAATGAGGGAATCTCAAAGAAGTGGCTTTGAATTCAGTCTTAAATTCCATTTTCAACTGAAAGAAGGAAGGATGTTTGGGGTAAGCTGTAAAGGGGAGGTGACCAGAAGAAGCATGGCAAGTAAGGGTAAAGTTTTTATGCTGATATAAGTCTGTGCCTTCTCCATTGACAAGATAATTTATTTACAGACATCCTTCTCTCCCTGGAACAGAGAGAGATGCTCTCACAAAAGGAAATTTCCTTTAGAGATGTAAATTGTCTTTACAAAATGGTATCTTCTACTTCATTTTCAGAGCTTCTCTTGTGTCAGTAATTTCTTAAAATAGTCAGCTCAAAATAATCCTTATGCCAAAAAAGGCATGTTTTTGTGCGGCATTCTTGCTTCCATACATCAATTCCTTTTTTTAAATTTTCATAGTAGAAGATACTTTAATGTTTTCTTGTATAGGTTTTGCATACTTGTTGCTGTAATTTCTGCTCCCAGCATATTTTAAGGATTTTGTTGTTGTTGTTGTTGTTGTGTCTATAAAAATGGACAGTTTTTGTTACTTTATTTCACCTTAGAGTTTTATTTTAGTCATATAAAATCTGTTGATTTTTAAATAAATTTTTAAAAATTGCTAAAGGAATTTTTATCATTGAATTTCTAGTTTTTTTTTCAGTTATGCTATTTTTTCAGTAAGTACTAAATTTAAATTTTTTTTTTTTTTTTTTTTTTTTTTTTTTTTTAAGACAGGGTGTTTTACCACATTGGTCAGGCTGGTCTTGAACTCCCGACCTCAGGTGATCCGCCTGCCTTGGCCTCCAAAGTGCTTGGATTACAGGCGTGAGCCACCGCGCCCAGCTTATTTTAAAATTTTAATTCAAATTTTTATAACACTATTTTCCTCATATCTGAATATTGTAGCTAAATTTTGCAAAATAATGGCAAATCATAATGGACATTTTTGCTTTAAAAAAATGGAGCAAAAATCCCTATAACTTTTTCCCACTAAGTAAGTTGCTTTGAGCTAGGCATATTAACGTAATTTGTTATGTTAAAGAGTTACCTTTCAATTTCCATTTTATTGATGTTTTAAACATTAATAAGCATTTAAAGTTTTAAAGGCTTTTTCATGTTCTATAGAGATAACTGTACTATTTTGTCTTAGATGAATTAATATGGTGAATTATACTAATGGTTTCCTAATATTGAGACCATTTTACATTCCTAAATTCCTCTTCATATTGGTGTATTTTTTTATGCTATTGGATTATGTTTGCAAATATTTTGTTAAGGAATTTCACATTTCTCTACAAAAGCGTGATTTGTATGAAAGTTTATTTTTTGCTATCCTTACCAGATTAGAATGTAAGTATTTTACTTGTTTATGCCAATTTGAATTTTCTTCATTTCTTGATCTCTGAAACACTTTGTGTATTATCAGAACTATCTGTCTTAGAAAATCTTATAAAATTCTTGTGTAGAAAAATTCTGGGCCTACTAATTTTTATGTGGCTGTTCTTGAATAATGTTCTCATTTTTTTTTTTTTTTTTTGTAGAAAATGTCTTTTCTAAGCAGAGTCAATTATAGCATACTAAAATTTCCTAAGAAATTGTCAATTTCACTTTTTTTCCAAATTTGTTTTCAAAGAATTACTAAAATTAATTTAATATTTTAAAAACATTTTCCATTTTGAATCATTATTTTCTACTTATTGTGACAGCATTAAATATTTATGTCTTTCCATTTTTGCTTCCTTATATATCTAGTGGCTTATATATGTCATTGAAAATTTAAGAATCAACTTTATGATTTGTTTTGTAGTTCTGCCAATTTTCCATTCTCTTCCTCATTCATTTTAGATTTTGCATTTATTATTTTCTTTTTCATTTTACTTTTCTCCTGTGCTCCTGTGCTTTTTGAATTGAGCATTTTCTTTCTCTGTTTTTATTTTTTCATTTGTATTTCTGTATCTAAGGCTATGCATTTTATTAAGAAGCTGTCTTATTTTTATCTCAAAGAGTCTGAAGTGTAGTATGTTATGGTTGTTGTTTTAAGAAATCTGGAAATTTGAATTTTGTAACTCATTTGAACCAAAAGTTGATTAATAGAGTTAGAAAATCTAAAAACATGTGACTCTTAAAAAATTTTGTTATTCCTTTCTTGTTTTACTGAATGTGATAACTATCTGATTTTTATTCCCATGAAATTTGATGAGATTTCCTGCATAAAAATGTATGATAAAAAATGTTTGTATATTCTATTAAAATCTTGAAGTATCATTTTGAAAACAATGGTGTATTTACTGTCATTAGAATACAAAGATTTTTCACACACATACACATAACATCAGTCTTATAGATTTTTATTTATTCTTTTATATTTTAGTTATTTGTTGCCTTGTGTTATCTTGTCATAATTGCAATTAAAAGTCGAATTTTAGTGTTTTCATTTTTTGTATCAGCTTTCAGCTTTCTAAAATGCATGTTGTGCTATGTGATGCAGAGATACTCACAAATACTTTATTTCAATGTGAGATATGGCATTTTAATAGCAGAATATGCTTTGGATTCTTCAATGTTCTGCTCCCTTTTCTGATATCAGGATTACATCAAACGCTTTCCATTTGTTTGCACTAACTTCTATAGTGTTGCCCATCCTAATTCAGTTTTTCTCAATTTGTGTTAGGTGTGTTTTCTGTAAATAACATCAAATTCGTTTTTGAGGCAATTTTAATACTTTTTTTGCTTGTGAGTTAAGGAAATTAGCATTTATAAATATAACTGATATAATTAGCATTAACTGTATCATAATATGTTAGGTCCCCAAATATATTGTGTATTATATTTATTGTAATTTTTTCTTTATATGGTTTGCTTTGTTTGATTTTTACTTATAATTCTTTTTGTTGTATATGAAGCTGTAGGAAAAGCATCCGCTCAGACCTCTGAAGGTTCAGAGAAAATGAACTGACAAAAGGAGAAAAATCCATAGAGAATTTCATTGATGTGCATGAGGAAAGATCACAGGAGAGTGAAATCCAAAAACCCAATGGAGTCCAGATGCTTATAGACTCTTCACAGAGGAAGGGCATATAGGGTGTGTAGGAGTAAATAATTTTCAGGAGAAATGAATGAGTCCAAAGAGGGGCAAAGCTATTTGAGCCCTGGGGGTGGGGTGGTGGCGGCGGGAAAGTGAAGGCTGAAACTTCGCAGTGAACAAAGGCTGTTTTATATGCAGATAGAGCCTCCTAGGTAATCTCTCAAGCTGCCCTCAGAACAACAAATGAAAAAATCTGGGTATGGTGAGGACTCCCAGTTTCTTCACTTTTCCAGTGGACAATCACTCCTGGTTATTTGATGAGCTTTCTAAGGAAGGAGTCTTAAGGCAATTACATGACTTTGGAAATAAACATTTTAGTCAGATAAGGACAGGAATTCTGGTGCTTCAGGAAAGAAAGAAGATCAGAGAGAGTGGGGCAGGAGAAGGTCACAGAGAGACCTTGGTTCTAAGACTTATTTCTGAGGCCTTTCACTTTTCTTTAATTCAAAGCACCCAGCATATCAAAATGCCACATTTTGGGGTATTGTTTAGTGTGTCCTGATAAAGTTTTATCTATTTATTCAAGTAGTAAGCCTTTAATAACACCTTGAATAATGTACTGAGGCCTTCAATTTCTATTTTTTGTTTAATCATCTTTAAATATATTCTTTGAGTGTCATCTATCCATGTCATAAATTAATACGTTTCTGTAACCTTTTTCTCTCTCATTCTTTTCCTCTGAATTTAAGTTGCTATTTCTACTTAACTACACCATGTATCATTTATATACCACTTTTATCCCTTAGAGATACTTTTTTAAGTCTTAGATTTACAATTCTTTTGAAAGCATTTTCCTGTCATTAGGGAAATGCAAATTAAAACCACAATGAAATACCCCACGACTCATATATTAGAACTGATTTTTAAAACACTGGAACTACTGACCTCTGGCAAATGGGATTGCAAAATGGCACAGCTACCTTGGAACGATGCTTGTCAGTTTCTTAGAAAATAAAACAAGCACTTATTACATAACCCAGCAATAACAGTCCGAGCCATTTACACAAGAGGAATGAAAACCAATATTGAGAGACAATTACATGTCTTGGCCATCCTTTGGCATTTGATTTCCATATAAAGTTACAATATTTTTTTAAATTTTAATACATTTAAATCAATCTGGAGATAAGTAATTTCTTTATATTACTGAACCTTCATTAAAAGATGTGACTTATAAAAAAACATGTTGTTCTAAACAGTGCTGCAATGAACATTCGTGTGCACGTGTCCTTGTAGTAGAATGATTTATAATCCTTTGGGTATATACCCAGTAATGGGATTGCTGGGTCAAATGGGATTTCTATTTTTAGGTCCTTGAGGAATCGCCACACTGTCTTCCACAATGGTTGAATTAATTTACATTCCCACCAACAGTGTAAAAGTGTTCCTATTTCTCCACATCCTCTCCAGCATCTGTTGTTTCCCGATTTTTTAATGATCGCCATTCTAACTGGTGTGAGATGGTATCTCAATGTGGTTTTGATTTGCATTTCTCTGATGACCAGTGATGATGAGCATTTTTTCATATGTTTGTTGGCCTCCTGTATGTCTTCTTTTGTAAAGTATCTGTTCATATCCTTTGCCCATTTTTGAATGGGCTTGTTTGTTTTTTTCTTGTAGATCTGCTTTAGTTCTTTGTAAATTCTGGATATCAGCCCCTTGTCAGATGGGTAGACTGCAAAAATTTTTTCCCATTCTGTTGGTTGCCGATTCACTCTACTGACTGTTTCTTTTGCCGTGCAGAAGCTGTGGAGTTTGATTAGGTCCCATTTGTTTACAATAGCAAAGACCTGGAACCAACCCAAATGCCCAACGATGATAGACTGGATAGGGAAAATGTGGTACATATACACCATGGAATATTATGCAGCCATCAAAAACGATGAGTTCACGTCCTTTATAGGGACATGGATGAACCTGGAAACCATCATTCTCAGCAAACTGACACAAGAGCAGAAAATCAAACACCGTATATTCTCGCTCATAGGCGGGTGTTGAACAATGAGAACACATGGACACAGGGAGGGGAGCACTACACACTGGGGTCTGTTGGGGGGGAAATGGGGGAGGGGCGGGGGGTGGGGAGGTGGGAAGAGATAGCATGGGGAGAAATGACAGATACAGGTGAGGGGACGGAAGGCAGCAAAGCACACTGCCATGTGTGTACCTATGCAACAATCTTGCATGTTCATCACATGTACCCCAAAACCTAAAATGCAATAAAAAAAAAAAAAAAAAAAAAAAAAAAAAAAAAAAAAAAAAAAAAAAAAAAAAAAAAAAACATGTTGTTCTGCTTATTAGTATCATACAGATACTCAATTTACATATATTTTTTACCTTGTAGACAATAAACTTGGCAAACTAGCAATGTCTTATAATATATAAGGAGAAGGTTTTTTTGGGTTTTCTGTGTGCATATGTATGTCTTCTGTAAAACTAGGTTAATCAAAGCAGGGATTGATTTGCCTGGAAGCTGTGTTCCAAAACCTGTGAGGAAAGGTCTATTTCAAATAATCCTTACCCTTTTGTAGCTTCAAGTTAATGTTGGATGGTAATTCCAGGACATTTCTCCCTCCTGGAGAACAATTTTTGTGTCATTAGCCTCACAAGAGGTGGTAACATCTGCACTCAGCCTGTCCGCTTCTCAACGCCTCCACTGGAAACAGAAGCCAAAAAGCAACACTAGAATTGTCATACATTTCTATAAGAAATATGATTTCAATGCTGGGCTCATCTTCCTGGGTTTTCATTTCTTTAGTACTTTAAAGCATATTTTAAAACTTTCAATTAAATTTGTATTACTAATTAGAGGTAATCAAACCTATATGCTACCAGATGGGATGCAACAGAAAGATCACAGTATCCCATATGGAATGTTCTTGCTAAGTTCTAGTATGAATCAAATCATGAGAAATGAAAATGAACAATGGGAAACATTCTGCAAAACGACTGGCCGGTAATCTTCACAAGTGTCATGGTAAGGTAATCACTTACGTGTACTTAAAGTGATCAATGATATTCTTGCTCTATCATGGCTGAATGTAATGGTAAGATAGAGATTACAGTTTCTAAAATCACACCATTTTGTGCATCCAGAAGAGATCCTTCACATTCATTTTATGAGGAGCCCTCTGGAACTATCTGGGTTACAGAGGAGAATTTGTTCATTAGTGATAACTTGTCAAATGACTTTTCATATAAATACATTCATAAGGCAGAAAAGGAAATATGGCAATTTTTTTTTTTTTGAGACAGAATCTCACTGCATTGCCAGGTGCCAGGCTGGAGTGCAGTGGCACAACCCTGACTCACTGCAACCACCGCCTCCCGAGTTCAAGCAATGCTCCTACCTCAGCCTCCCGAGTAGCTAGGACTACAGGTGCATGCCACCATGCCCAGCTAATTTTTGCATTTTTAGTAGAGATGGGGTTTCACCATGTTGGCCAGGATGGTCTCCATCTCTTGACCTTGTGATCCACCTGCCTCGTTCTCCCAAAGTGCTGGAATTACAGGCTTGAGCCACCGCGCCCAGCCTGACAATATTTTTAAGCATTTAGTCAGTAGTTCATTAGAAGCAGGGTACCATGAGAACTCTCAGCTTTTGCACAAGTTTCTGACCTCAGGATCAATTAATCAGAGACTGTCCACATAACTATTCCCCACTGATAGTCATCTAATCACACACACAGGCTTCAGGCGTATCCTAAGTGATTTCTTGTTTTGTGTCAGGGTGGGATCCTATATCTGGCTGACCATCCAAACATTAAAAATACTGAAGTACACAGCAGGTAAGTTCAAGGAATTAACTACATCAAGACAGCAACTTTTATTGCAGATGATTTATATTTTCTCATAAATACAAAAATAAATCCATAATTACTTTTTTATAGGTATAGGAAGTGTTAGCATTGATATGAAACTGAACATGAGACAAACTAACTTGTTTGCCAAGAATATAAAAAAGATTATGTAATTTAGAACATTTACATGAACGCAAAGTTTCCGAAAGCAGTGAATAAATGATCAAACTCAGTCTTCTTGTATAGAGGATAAATGAATAACTGAAAATGCAGAGTGGATAGTGATAATGTAAGTATCGGTCACTAAGATTCATTTAATTTTATCAATTTTTTTTCTTGAAAGAGTTTTCAGAATACTAATGGCTAGTTAGCTCAATATTGCATTAATTATGACAGGTGTAATAGCCATAATAAGTGTGGATTTCTCCTAAGTCTATGTCACAAGTAACATAAGGCTGTTGATCTTCAAAATGAAGAAGCAGCAGGCCAAATAATTGGACAATCCCAAATTTAAATATATATATATACACACACACATAATATATGCACACACACACACACACACATCCTATACTTAACATTTCTCTTACATTAAAAATGGGAAAGTGTAAAAAATACACAGGCTGGACACGGTGGCTCACGCCTGTAATCCCAACACTTTGGGAGGCCAAGGCAGGTGGATCACAAGGTCAAGAGACGGAGACCATGCTGGCCAACATGGTGAAACCCCGTCTCTAATAAAAATACAAAAATTAGCTGGGCATGGTGGCACATGCCTCTGGTCCCAGCTAATCGGGAGGCTGAGGCAGAAGAATAACTTAAGCCCAGGAGGCAGAGGTTGCAGTGAGCCTAGATTGCATCACTGAACTCCAGCCTGGCAACAGAGCAAGGCACCGTCTCAAAAATAAAACAAAACAAAACAAAACAAAACAAAACCATTCACACATATAGGGTAATTTTAAATTGCACATTAAGAAAGGCAAAAATATCTTTGCTGACAAGTAATATTTTAAAGAGTATAAGATAATTTTTAAGAAGCCATTTTTTAGTATAAAATAAAATGCATGCTATGTAGAAAACTCATAGAGTAGAAAAACTAAACTAAATAATCTTACCATCCAGAAATAATTAACGGAAGCATTTTATTTTGTTAAAGCACATGTACCTATCTTGAGGTATTACCTTAAAATAAAAACACCTTAGATCAATTGACTCCTCCCATTCATGCTTTCTTTCCCTCACAATTTTTTGTCATACTCTTTGTTAGAAATATTTATCTCTTGTGAATAGTGCTGCAATAGAAATATGTGTGTATGTATCTTTAGAGTAGAATGATTTATAATCCTTTGGGTGTATACATAGTAATGGGGTTGCTGGGTCAAATGGCATTTCTAGTTCCAGATCCTTAAGGAATCACCACACTGTCTACTACAATGGTTGAACTAATTTACACTCCCACCAACAGTATAAAGTGTTCCTATTTCTCCACATCCTCTCCAGCATCTGTTGTTTCCTGACTTTTTAATGATCGTCATTCTAACTGGTATGAGATGGTATCTCACTGTGGTTTTGATTTGCATTTCTCTAATGACCAGTGATAAGCCTTTTTTCATAAAGATTTAACTTGAAATCGTTCAAAAAGATTTAACTTAACATCTTATGTTTATTTAAGATGTTTATGTATATTTACATATTTCAGATCAAAGAGAAAAGTAATTTTCATGGTAAAAAAAGAGAGAGAGAGAATATAATGGTAGCAGAAAAAACTGTCAATCTAGAATCCAAGCCCATCACAAATATATTTCCAGAATGAGGATAAAAGAAAAAAAATTCAGACCAAAAATAATTATAAGAAAAAATGTGTGACCCACGCACCTGGTCTAAAGGATATAGTAAAGGTGGTTTGGGGCAGAAGAAAGATAATCCTAATGAAGCATTAAGAAGTAGAAAGGAACAAGAGAGACAAACAAACAAAAATAATATTTGCAGCCCTATGAGCCTTAAACGTTCATCTCTAACTTCCTGTTCCAGTGTTCATGCCAGGACTCCTCTTGGCAGCTACTCCTGAAATACCCCAAAACGTTATATGTTCCCATGTCTTCCATGTAAGAAAATCCTCATTTAGATTCGTTCTGAGGCTTGAGAACTATCACAAGCTGTATTTTCTTAACACGTGGTGATAGTCTGTTAATACTATTAGCATAGCCAATAATAGTGTTTTCTTCAGCACTTAGGTCATTCCTTTCCAACGCTGCTATGTGAGGTCAGATACGATTGATTTTCCTGTTTTACAGGATATTGCTAAAACTTGCCAAATGATTTGAGGATTTTCCAAGCCTATCTGTAGTGTTTGAGGCTCAGTTAGCATTAGAAAATACAGGAACTGAAATTCTAACCTGCTGTCAGCTGGATGAAATCTTGTCAGAGCACGGTCTAATTAATAAAATTGCATATCTCTAATACTTACTTATCAACTCTATTTCATGTCAAATACTGATTTGTTGGCACTGGACGCTCACTTATTCTGAAATTTGACAGAACACTTCCATTTCAAATATGTAGACAATGGCAGAAATATGCTAATTTTTACTTCTTTCTTCCACACAAATTTCTTTATCACATGCATGACTTAATTGTGTCAAAGTGAAGTTTTCCTCTACATAAAAGTAGAATAAGTTATACTGTTTAAGGTGAAATTCGGTACTTCAAAAGTAACATTTTTGCTATTTTGGCCCACCCTAGTGATTAATTATCTTACTGTACCCCTTAGAGGTAGAAGAGAAATAATAAGGAAAAGAAAATACTTCCATTGGACAGAATTTTAATTTTATTCCCCCAAGGTGCTTTTTCCACTTTTAACAGAAAGATTGAGGTGTTTACCATCTATGTCTCAAACATAAAGACATCAATTTTCCAAATAACACCTAAAGTGATCTGTGTGGTTCTATTAGTTCCTCATCAAAAAATAATGATTTCTCACAGTAAAAATGATGAACTGGGATAAACTGATATTATCCTTTTAGCTTTGCTTATTGTAACTTCATTTATCACTAAAAAATACGAGGTCCAAAGTGTGTTTAATTTCTTTGCCATATCTCCACCAAAGGGTTTATTATTGTAAATATACAGTAGGTAAAGCTCTGACTCCCCACTTCATCTAGGGAAGTCATTTCTGTCAGATACATGTTTAGGTACTTTGAAGATAATAACACCCTTTTTCTCATTATAGAGTCTTCCAGTTCTGTTAGAGTGATGGCAGGAACCACATAGAAAGGACACAAATATAGATTATTAGACTTACAGAGAAGAATCCAATACAGAGAGCCATACTTGCAAACTGAATAAAAATGTATCAATCTTCAGATTTAATGAAAACCTTTAAATACACTATGGCCTGTGGTTTACACAAAACTCATGTAAGTTTCATAGAATCACCCCTAGGGCCCTAAACCGTCAGGTTCCCATGTAGCTGGGGAATCTTGACTCTTCATACATGTTTCTTCAGTAGCCCCTAATAATGCAAACCTGGGAGGACCATATATTCAGCCTTCAAAATTATTTAGAGTGCTCTAGTGCACGAGAACCTATGTAGGTGTGTATTTTTCTCAATTACCATCATCGAATAATTGCACTCTATTCTGCGTTTTTTTGGGGATATGAATAGTATGATATATATGTGTATGGGATGCATACCTCTCCTCAACATTAGCCAATATCTCAGTTATGGAACTAATGTCAATAGAGGGTCAGAGGGTTGCTTGAAGGGCGTATAGTCCATACATCCGCCTTACCTGTCCACATTCTAGACCTTATTCAAAACTCAAGAGAGATAAAGCATATGTGGATTTGTCTGTTTGTTTTTGTACGAGTTTCTGCTTCTTTGATTTAGTACTTTTACTCATTTGGGATTTGGCGCCATGCCGACTTCCGTAGAAGAACACGTAAGAAACACATAACATCATAAAAGGTGTGTTTATTTTGGGGATGCTGTTTTGGTTGTTATCTACTATGTCACACTGTGCCTCTTTTATGAGGACTCAGGGGAGTAATTTCCCTTCAAATTTCTGTGTTCCTTTCCTGAGAAAATGGTTTGTTCTTCTCTTGAGGACGTATTTTATTTGCTCTTCCATCTATACCAATTATATAAGGCCTTATGATAGTCCTCACCTTATTATCCTTTACCATGAATTTCTCTCAACTTCTTAGACTAATCCCAAACTGTAGTTATTTTTGTAAGTTATATCATATCTTTGTTTTCCAAAGTTTTGTCATTAAGATAAAGAAATAAAATACATTTATCACCCTCATCATATTGTTGGAATAAGTATACCCTGGAGAGGTTACTCAACATATCATGCTGGTGAGGCTGCCATGATTAAAACCCAATTTAGATGATTAAAAAAAAAAAAAACAAAACCCTGATTCCACTTCTGTCTAGGAAGCTGGGAAGAATAGCTACAATGTTAGCAACTTTTTAGTTGCTGGATATTCTGCAAATCATAACATACTCTGAATCTAGCAGAGAGCAGCGGTTACAGGGCTGTCAAATAGCCTAAATTCCAAGGAGAGGCAAGATCGCAGAGTGAAAAACTGGCGACACAGTGCAGGAGTGAAGAATGGTTGCCTTATACGTGGGCGAAAAAAAAAACAGCTGCCGTTTTAAAGGGTTGCTGAAGACTGTCTGTTTTCTGGCAGGACAGGTAAGAAACTCCAGGGAACCCAGACACAAAGGGAGCTGATGAGCACTCACAGCTCTTTTCCATTGGTCCTCTACTGGATGCTCACAAGGAGAATAGGGGTAGAGCTGCGGTCCGAAGAGTCTTCTGCAAGGATCAGTCACCAGTGTAGAAGAGGTATGACACCACCCCTATTTCCGCTCCTCTGTCTCATATAGAGCCAACAAATTAAGCACAGAGCGGAGAAGAGACAGACTTTGCCATGTGAAGAACTATCACTGATGGGAAATCGCAAAATAAAAATCATCCCATCCTTAGAGAAGGAACAGAAATACTTCTGTGACCCAGCACCTATACCAGTGCTATCAGAGGTTTCACAGCAGTAAGGGAGAAGCAGGACACTCTCTCCCACAAAAGACCAGCCCCGAATACTTGGCAATGTTTGTTTACCACAGAGAAGAGGGGGAGAAATGATGAAGGAGCCTTACCTTCAAGGAGCAAGCACAAAATAAATAAATAAATAAATAAATAAATAAATAAATAAATAACAAAACCTGCAAGTGGGCTAAGACAATCCAGAATCCCCCTGCCTTTCTCTATGAGGCTATGAAGCAGTGACTGAGTCAGCAGCAGATGTATCATTTCCAGTCTGACATGTAAAGAATTTGGAGATTGTCACTCCCATTCTCACAAGAAAAGCAAAAAGCTGAACAAGGAGAAAATAATCAACTCTCCTATCCATCAGACAACTGAGATCACAGGACAAACATCTGCCCTCACTATTGGGGAAGCAGGTGAACAGAGAGCCACACTTACCAGGAACAGAAGTTTGTGAGCAGAAGCAAACTGCTGGCACCTGTCAGAACACTTAGACTGCAATTCATGAATTTCTGCAGACTCAATGTGGAGGGGCTTGAGAATTATAAAGTCTGTTTGAGCAATCAAGACGCACTTCAATAGGTGAATGGATGAAGAAACTGTGGGATGTCCATACAAGGTAGAAGTACCAGCAATGAAAAGAAATCAGCTACTAAACTATGAAAAGACATGGAAGAATCTCAAAAGCATATTGCTAAGCAAAAGAAGCAAATGTGAAAAGGCTATATACAGTATGATTCCAAATATGTGATATTCTAGAAAAGGCAAAACTACAGAGATGGTAAAAACGTCAGCAGTTGCCAAGCATCTGGAGGAAGGGAGGGAGGGACGACTGCAAGGAGCATAGACAACTGTCACCATCCTGCAGGGCCAGAGATCTGTCATTATACATTTGTCAAAACTCACAGAAAGTACCAGAGAATGAACTAATGTATCAATATTTGCCTGTCCATTCTAACAAATAGACTGAACTGATTCTAATAATAGGGGTGCTCTGTGTATTTGCAGCGTGTGTATGTGAAATGCGTGTTTGTGTGCACATGCTCATTAGGGTATATGGGAACTCTCTATGCTTTCTATTCAATTTTTTGTATACCTAAAAATTCTCTGAAAAATAAAGTTTATTTAATTTAAAAAAAAAAAGGTGCTGGTTCACTCTGGTGATAGTGTCTTTTGCGGTGCAGAAGGTCTTTAATTAGATCCCATTTGTCTATTTCGGCTTCTGTTGCGTATACCTACGTAACAAACCTGCATGTTCTGCACATGTACCCCAGAACTTAAAGTGCAAGTTAAAAAACGTGATAACCAGTCTACTTCTGGGATCAGGGAAAGAGTGGAGTGCCTTTTTTGTTGTAAGCATGCAAGAAAATTAAAAGGTGAAGTCACAAAAAATGGCAAAACTTCTCTGGGCCCAAAGCTCTTACTCTACTAACAGATACTAAACCCATCTCAAAAACTGATGAAACACACACATAAACACACACACACACACACACACACACACACATACACACACACTCGCACACACATACTATTTTTGAACAGAAGAACAATGTGCCCATTTCCAAGTAAAATGCTGTGTGCATCATTCTTCTATCAGCATGACGCCTGGCATTCAGAGTCAAACATTATGATTTAAAAAAAAAAAAAAACGACAAGCAAGCAAAAGCTTTCCATTGTCAAGAGAAAAGGTAACCCACACAACCACATTCAGAGATCACCCAGAAATAAATACCTAGTAAAATCATGAGCAAATATTCATTTAAATGGGGAAATGGAGCAGATATTCAAAAATATAAAACTCATATAATGGAAATACTATAAATAAAAATAGTGTCAGAAGAAGTCCTTTTATGAGATTATCAGTAGACACAAAATAGCTGAGAGAAAATAAGTAAAATTAAAAATAGGACAATAGAAATTATCCGAAGTGAAACACAAAAAGAAAAACAAGGTTTTTCTTTTGTTTTTTTGTTTTTTTTTTTAAAGATGCACTTCAGAGTAGTGGATCATTAAAAAATGGGCCACTATATTTGGAGGACCAGAAAGAAGAGAGCAGGAAGCCACAGCAGAGATAACAATTGAGAATTTTCAGATATAATGAAAAAATCAAATCACAGATCCAATAATTTCAGAGAATCCCAGGGGGGTAAAAGCCTAAATATATAATATTCAGAGAGCTACAATGAAAGAGAAAAAGAAATATTTGAAGACAGATAAAGAAAACACATTACCTATAGAATAAAGATAAGGAATACATCATACTTCTAATAAAAAATTAGGTAAAACAAAAACAGCAGAGCAGCCTTTTGACAGTATGGAAAAAGAAATCTGAAACTCTAGAATTCTAGATTGCATGAAAATATTTTTCAAAAATGAAGGTAGAATAATATATTTCCCCTGAAAAAAATCTAAGAATATTCATTGCCTGGTGATCTGAACTTAAAGAAGTACTAAGGGAATTTTTTTTTAGTTACAGGAAACAATACCAGACATAAAAAATTAGATTTACACAAAGGAATGAATACTTTCAAATGGCAAGCAGAAATGTAATTTTAAGGTGCATTTTTAAAAATTTTTCACTTATTTAAAAGATAATTCACATTTAATAAAGAATAGTTACAATGTCTTGAATAGTTTATAAGATATATTTTAACACATATGACAGTGCTGGTACAAAGTTTGGGAGGGAGTAATTGAATGGGAACCATTAAGAAGTTCTTATACATATGGTATAAGTATTTTGAAATTGGATAGTAATAAATTAAAGATTTATATTGTAAGCCCTAGGGTAAGACCAAAAAAATGGAAAAGAGATTTCTAGCTAATAAGCCGTAGTAGAGAAACAATTGAGTCATAAAAATATCAATCCAAAAGCAGGCAGAAAAAAAGAAAAGGAAATAGATAATAAGTAAATAAATAAATATATATAAAAATATATAAATAAAGCAGAAAGAGGGTAAACTTAAATGCAAACATATCAATAATTATCTTAAATATAACTGGTATAAGCTCATCCATTAAATGATAGATTTTTTTATATTGAGTATAATACAAAAACAAGACCAAACTATATGCAATTATAAGACATCTTCTCTAAAGTATTAAAAGGCTTAATAGCCATAACATTGAAAAGGTTATGCTAACACTAACCAAAAGAAAGGTGAAGTGGCTGGACTTTAGAACACAAAATACACCAACGATGGTAAATACACATCACGATAAAAGCACTGATTTTTCAAGAAAGCCTAACAATCTTAAATGTGTGACATATAACAACAGCGCTTATATTTCAAAATACATGAAATAAAAAACTATGGAACTGAAAAACTCAGTGGACAAATCCATAATTAAAGTCAGAGATTGCAACGCCTCTTTCTTGTAATCAGCAGAACAACCTGATAGATAATTATTAGCAATAAAAGAAATGAGAATAACACTATCAACTATCACTCTGCTCAACAACAGTAGGACACATAGACTTTTCATGAACGTTAACCAAGATCCATCTCAACATAAAAAACAAAACTTTTAAAATTGTAAAGTTGTATATTCCCACAGAATAGTTCCTATATAATATTTTTTTCCAAACACAATGAAGTTACACTCATAACAGAAAATATATCTGGAAAATACTCAAATACTTGGAAGTTAAACAATACAGTTCTAAATAATCCATACCTTAATCATTCTAATATTCAAAAAGCAAATAAAATGAAGGCTTTTTCCGTCTGCTATACCATGAAACAGGCTAAGCCTTTGTATACAGAAAAGAAAACATTATTTTTGTAGGTGTTCCCATGAGAAATGGCTGATGTCTCTTAATCATCGAATGTATAAATAAAGACAAGAAGGTTAGCATTCTTGTCTCCTCTGGATGAAACTGTGTTTTGTTTTGTTTTGTTTTGTTTTGTTTTGTTTTAGTTTTACCGTAAGGTATAGTTTTGCTTACGAACAACATCAGTTCTACTCTGAGAAAATGCTGAACGTATCCTTGCAACGAGCAGATCTAGCTGAGCAATATAAATTTAAATTTGATTACTTTTTTCGTGGTTGGAAATGCTGCAAAAATATCATGCAGCAAAGAGTGATTCCAAAATATGAGAAGTAGGTGATATTTTTTACAAATGCACTCAAGATTTTTAATTTTTAGAGCATGTTCAAATTGCATTTTTGACTCTTTTCCAAAAGCTGCAATCCACTGCCTTACATTGTATCATTATGGAATATATTTTTAAGCATGTGCATTGATAACAAATGTCTTAAAATTAGAAGTATCTGTTAAGGCACATTTAGTTTTGTTTGACATCTCTTTTCTTGCTGTGTTTAATGAGGGCAAAATTATACAAAGTTCATGAGTCAATGACCAAATCAGCAACATAAAATAACTTCATATTCGAGTATGAATTGTTTAAAGATGTTGATATTCCAAATTTAATGTGCTTTTAAGTTCTTAAGTTCCGATTGTTTCATTAAAAACGTTAGCATTACAAATTTTATCACGGTTGTGACTACATATCATTACAAACACATCCAGATTCAACCAAAAGGGAATCTCAACTCTAAAAATAAGTGTTTTTATAGTTCATCATCTAGAATCAAGAGCCGAAATATTAGCAGTCCAGAGGAAATGGTGCATAGTACCAAAAGAACATTATGTTTCAATTAAGTTAGTAGATGTTCAATAATTCTTAGGGTATTGCTATATATATGTATATTTTCTCCATGTATTTTTAAAGGACATGTCTACTAAGACAGTTATTTTTTATAAGAATAATGTCTACTTTCAATTATCTCATTCCATTTCAACATCGAGGAAACATGCCAAACACCTTATGTGTCTAATTATGCAGGTTGTGTTTCAGTACTCTTTCAAAGTGAATGAATAGTATGCATTTTATTTATTTTATTTTATTTTTCTTGAGGCAGAGTCTTCCTCTGTCAACTAGGCTGGAGCGCAATCTCTGCTCACTGCCAGGTTCAAGCAATTCTCATGCCTCAGCCTCCTGAGTAGCTGGGACCAGAGGTGGGCACCATCAAGCCCTGTTAATGTTTTCGTATTTTTAGTAGAAATGGGATCTCGTCATGTTGCCCAGGCTGGTCTCAAACTGCTAATCTCAAGTGATCCACTGATCTTGGCCTCCCAAAGTGCTGGGATTACAGGCACAAGCCACTGTGCCTGGCCAATAGCATGCGGTTTAAAGAAAAATACTTACAGGGTGTATTATTTAAACTTAAAAATGTGTTTGTGTATCAAATTATTGAATTTTTAAGTACTGGGGATTTTTAACAAATAAAACAATTGATAAAACCATAGGGAAAAATATATTTATATTCCACATGAGAATTAACAAAATTTTTATTTTCTTCTTCTGTGTGTGCATGTGTGGTGTTTGCATAACTGAGATTTTAAAAATCTTTACTTATTTTGAGTAATTTATAAAACAATATTTTTTTTCTTCTATCATCACACAGCATGGAGAAAAATCACATTAAAATATTTTCTCCAGGTTTATTGAGGGGGGCTGAATTTAATTATTGAGCATTTAATAATTATAATTCAGAAATAAATTTGGGCTTAAATTACTTGTGGTATTTAAAGTACTACAGCAAGAAATAGCTGCATATCAATTCATTTGGCATTTTTAATCATTAGAAAGAATTCTTAAAAGTTAGGCTATCAGATCAATATGAAAAGATATCTTTACGGATCTTGAAATATGTTGATGATCTTTAAAAATATTGTATATTTAGCTGTTTTTTTCCCACCAATGTGGGAATGCTTGTATCATGCAACTTTGTCATAATTTATTATTTTTATTTAAAATACATTTTATAATCCAAAGTTATTTTTAATTGCTTTTTGAATGCACATTGTATTATTCATGGAAGTATTTTCATATTTTCTATTTACAACTTTTTGATTCTCATTCTTTATTCAATACAAATTGAAAGAATTTTAAACATGAGGAATATTAAGATATATTACATTTGGTATTTTGCTATATTAATGTCTTATATTTGCAATTAATGCTATTTTTATTATTTTGATCATTTTTCTGAAAGTAAAAGTAAGTTATATTCACTCCAAAAATTTTAAGCACATAAAAATCCATAATTCTACAAATCCCCAAATTGCTAATATTTTATGCATATCCATAATTATGTGTAACTGAATCTATTACTATGTTTTTATTAGTAGCAATATATTACCATAATTTTAAACAATTATTCTCATTAAATATTAATGAGTTTTCATGTAATTATTTTCATAGCTGTCAAATACTCCAAAATATGGGACTATTTCATTATTTCACCAGTCTCATACTTTTGAAAGGTTAATAATTTCCACGAATACCATATTGAAAAGAGTATCTTGGTAGCTATATTTTTTGTATTCTTTCTTTGCTTTTTTCTTAGAATTTACAACCGTAAGTAAAATTTTGGCTTAAAGAATGTATAATTTAAGCAAATTTATTGACTCAATATCACTATTTTTGCTTTAAGGGAATTACAACTATTTATATACTCATTAGCACTCTGAGATATTCCTCTTTATTACTATTATATATGTGTATGCACATACACTTACACGTATACACATATACACACGTATTTGGATAGACACATTTGCATGCATGTGCGCACACACATGCACATGTTTGTGCACATACACATATGTGCAAAACAACGGCGATTAGATTAAAAAGCTTAGGAATTTATTGTTTAAAATGTTACATCATTCTTTTTTTTAGATGGAGTCTTGCTATGTTGCCTAGTCTAGAGTGCAATGGTGCGGTCTTGGCTCACTGTTACTGCCACCTCCTGGGTTCAAGTGATTCTCCTGCCTCAGCCACTTGAGTTGCTGGGATTATAGATATGTGCCACAATGCCTGCCGAATTTTTGTATTTTTGTATAGACAGGGTTGCATTATGTTGGCCAGGCTGGTCACGAACTCTTGACCTCAGATGATCTGCCCACCTCAACCACCCAAAGTGCTGGGATTACAAGCATGAGCCACCATGCCTGGACTTAAATAATTCTTATAGTGGAGATCATACATTTGTTTACATTTCTGTTGCCTTATATTTATGAACTGTGCATTTGATAACGTAATTATTTTCTCTGATATAATTACAGTAATTTGACTTAGGAGTTCTAACACTTCTTAATATTATAAGGGGATCAACTCTTGCCCTGCCTTATAAAATATAATTGCTCCATGGTTTGACTTCTTTTGGTAATTTTGTATTCTTATATATCAAATTAGTTAATGTTTCTTTTTTTTTCTGTAGATGAAGGTTTTAAAAGGTATTTCCTGAAATTAAGTTCTAATAGTGATTTACATTTTATTTGTGCTGTTGAATTTACTTCATTATTTCGCAACAATATTTAAAATATCAATTGAGGATTTTCTTTTGTTTAAAAGCTTAATGGAAATTTAATTTACGTAGAACATATGTATACAATTGTGTCAACCACAAGCAGATAGCATGATGGGCTGTCCCATATTTAACACCTGAGCAGCCAGCATTGACATCTAGAATGGAATTGTAATCAAACACTGGAAGCCCACGTGTCTCTTTCCAATCATTTCTCACCCCACCCAGAATGGCAGCCACCATCCTCATGTATAACACCATAAGGTAAGTTTGCTTCTTTTTTTTTTTTGAGACGGAGTTTCACTCTTGTTACCCAGGCTGGAGTGCAATGGCGCAATCTCGGCTCACTGCAACCTCCGTCTCCTGGGTTCAGGCAATTCTCCTGCCTCAGCCTCCTGAGTAGCTGGGATTACAGGCACGCGCCACCATGCCCAGCTAATTTTTTGTATTTTCAGTAGAGAAGGGGTTTCACCATGTTGACCAGGATGGTCTTGATCTCTTGACCTCGTGATCCACCCGCCTCGGCCTCCCAAAGTGCTGGGATTACAGGCTTGAGCCACCGTTCCTGGCCTCAAGTTTGCTTCTTTTTAAAATTTGTAATAATGACATCATACAGTATGTTTGCAGCCAGAATTCTCTGGATCCTTTAGCTCAATATCATATATGTGATAATACTTTTCAACTATGCTGATATGGATACTCAGGGTTTTTTGCAATTTTTGGCAATAAAAAACAGTTTTGCAGAAACATTCTAGTACGTCTTTTGATTAGCACAAGCTGGAATTCTGTGGGATATATAACTAAGGCTGGAATTCCTGTCACATACAGCATGCTTACGTTCAGCTTTGGTAGATAATATTGGACAATTTCTCAAAGTGCATTTATCAAATTGTACCCCCTCCAGCAATATGTGAGCACCCCAATTGTTCCACATCTTCTCTGGTGTTTCTTTTTTCTTTGTTCGTTTCATTTGCATGCTGGTGTGTTTTAGGACTATTGCTTTATGATTTCAATACGTACTTCCTAGTTAACTAGGAAAGTTAAGCAACATGACACGACACATATTGGTGAGTGGGATACCCTCCTCTATGCAGTGGCTTTTTTGGTCTCTTTTTCCACTTTCATTTTTTTTCTGTTTTGTTAATTCTTTGTTTTACTTTGAGTTCTGGGATACGCGTGCAGAATGTGCAGTTTTGTTACATATATATATGCGACGGTGGTTTGCTGCACCTATCAACCTGCCATGTAGGTTTTAAGCCCTGTGTGCATTAGGTATTTGTCCTAATGTGCTCCCTCCCCTTGCCCCTCTTCCCCTGCAGGCCCCAGGATGTGATGATCCCTTACTGTGTCCATGTGTTCCCATTTTTCAACTCCCACTTATGACTGAGAATATTCGGTGTTTGGTTGTCTGTTCCTGTGTTAGTTTGCTGAGGATGATGGTTTCCGGTTTCATTTATGTCCCTGAAAAGGGCCTGAACTCATTCTTTTTTATGGCTGCATAGTATTCCATGGTGTATATGTGCTACATTTTTTTTTTAATCCAGTCTATCATTGGTGGTCAGTTGGGTTGGTTCCAAGTCTTTGCTATTGTAAATAGTGCTGCAATAAACATACGCGTGCATGTATCTTTATAGCAGAATGAATTATAATCCTTTTCAACCCCATCAAAAAGGGGGCGAAGGGTATGAACAAACACTTTTCAAAAGAAGACATTTATGCGGCCTCAAGTGATCCTCCCACCTCAACCTCCCAAAGGATACTTTATAAATTTGAGTAAAGACAGAAATCGTTCCTCCTTCTGCATCCCTTTAGCTTCCCCAGTTTACAAAGGAATTGTCTCATATTTTTATACATACATTATCTGGCATATCTCATAAATCAGAGGTTATAAGTTTTGCTGCAATATTACACATCTTTTAGAAAACTCAAGAGGAACAGGAGAGAGCCTATTAGATTAGTTTACCCAACCACATTCTTTCTTGGTCCAGATGTTCTAGGGTTACTTGTTTTATCATTTTCTTTCTGTTGAGAGAACTTCCCTCAGCCATTCTTAGAGAGTAAGTCTGCCCGTGACAAATTCTTTTATCCATTTTTCACCTGAGTATGTCTTGGTTTTTCCCTTCACTTCTGAAGGATATTTTTTAGTGGATATAAGATACTGAGTTGACCATGCTTTTCTCTCAAGACTTGAAAAATGTGCAACTTCCTTCTGGCTTCTGTGGTTTCTAATGGGAAATCTGCCGTCATTCTAATAATTTCTTATTCATGGCTATGGTGCTTTATTTTTTCCTCTCTTGCTGCTCTCAAACTTTTTGTCTTTAGTTTCTAGAAGTTTGAATATTATATGTCATTTTGTAGTTTTCTTTGGTCCTTGAATTATATTTTACCAAATTTTGAAAAGTTTCAGCCACTATTTTTCTTTTTCTTTCTTTTTTTCTTTTTTTTTTTTTTTTTAATCCAGTGTCTCACTCCGTTGCCTACGCTGGAATGCAGTGGCACTATCTCGGCTCACTGCAACCTCTGCTTCCCAGGTTTAAGTGATTCCCCTGCCTCAGCCTCCTGGGTAGCTGGGATTACAGGCTCCGTCCACCACGCCTGCCTAATTTTTTTGTAGTTTTTACTACAGACAGGCTTTCACCATCTTGGCCAGGCTGTACTCAAACTCTTGACCTCCTAATCCACCCGCATCAGCCTCCCAAAGCGCTAGAATTACAGGCATGAGCCACCACACCCAGCCTATTTTTCTAAGTGCTTTTTCAGCTTCACACTCTTTCTCTTCTCCATTCTTCACTAGAATGCAACAAATGTTGAGTATGTTCTATGGTTATGTAGGTTCCTGAGGCTCTGTTCATCATTTTAATCCAGTCTATTTTCTCTCTGACAGTTGTCCTGGATTTTTTTATTGTTATATTTACAGGTTTACAGATTCTTTCCCTTGCATCTAAATTTTGTTTTGAGTTTATCTAAAAATTTTTATTTATTATATTTTTCAGTTCTAAACATTCTGGTAAGTTCTTTACAGTTTTTTTTGTAGTTCTTGAGCTTTCTGTCTTAGCTGGCACTGTCCATTTTATTCATTTATTTCAAACCTGTTTGTAATAATTTCTTGAATCATTTTATAATGGTTAATATAAAATGTTCAGATTAGCTGACATAATTGTAACATCTCTGTCGACTAAGTTTCATTTATTGATCATCTTTTCTTAACTTTGTATCTTCCTGTTTCTTGGTATGATGAATCTTTTTTTTTTTTTAAATTAAAACCTGGGGATTGGGGTATTATGGTAGGAGATTCTGAAACTTGTTTAAACCATCTGTTTTAGGGGCTTCCTCTGATACCACTCCACCAGAGGAATGAGGAGGGTTGCCACTTCATTACTGCCAGAGGTAATGCGTGCTTCACAAGCTTTTCCTTTGGCCTCTACTGACATCAAAGTGGGGGTATCATTTCTCCTGGGCAGTGGTTAAAATCTGACTCTTTACCTGATAGACTTTTCTGACATTATCCCAGGAAAAAAACAGCTGTATTATCGTGCCCACTTAAGACAGCAAAGGCTTACAGGGGATCCTATAATTCTATCTTTACCAGATCATAACAATCTGGCAATTGCCTATATTTGGGCATGTTTATTATTTTCATTATGTTTTTGCTTTCTATCCGGCTCCCTGCTTTATTTATTTATTTTGCCATCTGGGCCCTTTCTTTGGTTAATCAAACATGTTGTGTAATTTAATTTTTTCTCTCTTATGTTGCTAGTTATACATTATTTCACTTTAAGGTATACTTTAGAGATCAGGAAATTCACTCTTGATGTGCTGTAGTCTAATAAAAATTTTTTTTTCTGTGTCATCTAAACAAATACCTTCATCTCATTTTTATTTTTGAAATATTTTTTCTGGGTGAAAAGTTATGGGTTGGCAGATAAATTCTTTCAGTCCTTTAAAGATACCATTCCATTGCCTTTGGCTTTAGTTTTGTTGTTCTTTTTCTTGGCAAGAAATATAGCATAGGATTTCATTCCATTATTGGAGGTGTGCCTTTATTTCTCCAAATGTTTTCATAATTTTCTTAATTTTCTTTCTTTCTTTCTTTCTTCTTTTTTTTTTTTTAAATAAAGATGGTGTTTCACCATGTTGGTCAGGCTGGTCTTGAACTCCCGACCTCAGGTGATCTGCCCGCCTTGGCCTCCAAAGTGCTTGGATTACAGGCGTGAGCCACCACGCCCGACCTGTTTTCATGATTTTCTTTTTGTCTTTTGTTTTTCGGCAATATTATTATTATGTGTTCAAGGTAATTTTCTATGTAATTATCCTATTTGGTATGAAAAGATTCTGTTTTTCACAGGTAAATGTCTTCCAAGATTTTTTTGCAAAATTCTCAGTTATTATTTTAAATATTATTCTGCTTCATTTTTTCTCATTTCCATCTGGGTCTCCATTTAAGCTGACTTCAGAAACTTCTTATAAATTCCACGTAGCTCTAATTGTCTTTTCTGTATATTCTATTTTTAGTAGTTCACTTCAGTTGGACTATTTGCTATAGAACCTTTATTTCATTTCATGCCAATTGCCTTTTAGTGTATTCAGCATTCTATTGAAATAATCTGATTCTTTAATTTTAAATATGCTATCAGCTTTGAAATTTTCATTTGATCATTTTGATTGTGCAGATTGCCCAATAATCCATAAAATTCTCCATTTAATCTATTTTCTGCAGATATTTTGCCTATGTTTTGAATCTATTAATCATAATTTTTATTAAAAAATTTTCCCAGTTAAAGCCAATTTCTGGAACACCTGCAAAAGTGTTGCTATGGGTTTGTTTTTTTCCCCTTGCTCTTGGAAATAAAGTTTTATCATAAGCTTACAGTATTTTTTTTTTTTTTTTTTAGGCGGAGTTTCACTCTTGTTACCCAGGCTGGAGTGCAATGGTGCGATCTCGGCTCACCGCAACCTCCACCTCCTGGGTTCAGGCAATTCTCCTGCCTCAGCCTCCCGAGTAGCTGTGATTACAGGCACGCGCCACCATGCCCAGCTAATTTTTAGTATTTTTAGTAGAGACGGGGTTTCACCTTGTTGACCAGATGGTCTCGACCTCTTGACCTCGTGATCCACCCACTTCGGCCTCCCAAAGTGCTGGGATTACAGGCTTGAGCCACTGCGGCCGGCCGCTTACAGTATTTTTTTTTTTTAATTAAATGCCAAAGTATGTAAAAAATAGAGATTACCCTGATACAATTATTTTTCTGTAGCAAGGGTTCATTCACTCTTCCCTCCCTGGTGAGAAAGAATCCTGTCTATTTACCTAGATGTAATGAGACTAGGCTAAATCACGATAAGGCTGCTACCCTCATGTGCCTACTCTGGCCCTGTGGAGTTTTTCGCCAACAACCTTTCATAGTCTGTATTCCTTGTCCTTCACTGTCATTACTTAATTACTATTTTCAGTCTCACCCCTAAAGATCTCTGATCTGCTTTCCAGTAGCTTTCTGTTTGGGTTCCTCGTCTCAAACTCCATGCGGGTGCACCTCAGTAAATGTCCTAGAGATGAAGCGGACTGGCCAGTGTTTCCAGCCTCCTTTCCCCGTTAGCGGTCTCAACTCGCGCCGTTTTCTTCTTGCCAAGCATTTACAGATGCCCACGTGCAAAATGAGCTGTCAAAGGCTCACTCACATTCCGAGGCGCCGGAGTCGAGATTCCAAGGCCCGGGAGCCCTCACTGCCTTAGCAATTCTTCACTGACTTCATAGGCATCATTTCTCTATTTAACTTGCTCTACTAATTTTGTTAAGCATGAATACTTGCCTGCTAATAGATAGTCCAATCAATTTGAAGGTAAAGTTAATGGTTTAAATGTAAACCTATTAGTTAGGTCGAATGGATGTGGGTGTGTGGTAGGCACTCTTTTCTTTTCCAAAGAGTTAACTAATTAATTTCGGCCGGGCGCGGTGGCTCAAGCCTGTAATCCCGGCACTTTGGGAGGCCGAGGCGGGTGGATCACGAGGTCAAGAGATCGAGACCATCCTGGTCAACATGGTGAAACTCCGTCTCTACTAAAAATACAAAAAATTAGCTGGGCATGGTGACGCGTGCCTCTAATCCCAGCTACTCAGGAGGCTGAGGCAGGAGAATTGCCTGAACCCAGGAGGTGGAGGTTGCGGTGAGCCGAGATCGCACCATTGCACTCCAGCCTGGGTAACAAGAGCGAAACCCCGTCTCAAAACAAAAAAAAAAAAAAAAAAAACAAAAAAAAAACAAAAAAAAAACTAATTAATTTCTACAATATAATTTACCTAATAATAATTTTCCTATTGATGTAAAGTATACTACTTTTTACATTAAAATTAAACATAAAATTCCAGTGGTTTCTATCAATATATACCTTCTTCAGAGCCACATTTAAAATTAAACTGACACTTTAAAATATCGATATATAGTTGACTAGTAAATCTCTATTTCTGCTTTCAATTTTCATCATGTTTGTTGGTAATCCCATGTAGGTATTATTTTAGATAAATAAATATTAAACAGGATTTTTTTTTTTTTAATCAAAGAAGAAACAAATACTGGAGTTTTGAATGAAACAAAATTAAAACTCTTTTGTAGTGAGTTTTAATTGGTACTTTTACTACCTTAGAATTTCTTATTCAAGGAATTGTATATATCTCTATAATTTTTTATAATTTTTATAATGTGGTTTTACTTATTTCTTCATATGTTTATGAACTGATATGCAATGAATATTGTGAGTGAGATGATTCTTTAAATATAATTTACAATAACATATCTGAAGTAGCTGTTTTATTGCTTCTGTCATGGAGTATGTTATTAAACTCTTACATTCAAACTAATACATTTTTTCTTTTAATTGTGAAAACCATCATGCTCAACTCAACAATTTATTGAAACATAAAGTCTGCCTAAACAAAGAAAGAGGACATCATCAGCACTTCCAAGACTATCCTCTCCCTCCATAAAGGTAATCACTATTCTAATATTTGTGGTGAGTACTCTCTTGCATGTTATTGTATTATCACCTAATCATGCAGATAAAAAGTATCCTAGTTTTTATTAATTTTGTATACTCATAACTTTTATTTTTGACATTCTTCTTTGGTCAAAATTTCATTTGGTATTCATTTATGCTGTTTTTGATAGCTGTAGCTCGTGAATATTTTCTGTTCTATAGAATACCATTGTATTTGTAATTTATTTATTCATTCTCTTGCTAATGGATATTTTTATTATTTCCATTATTGATGGTTATATGAATAATGCTGCCTTGAATGTTTCTGTACATATTCCTTAGGAGTGTGCCTTGCTCTTGGGTAAAAACCTAGATGGGAAAATTTGGGGATATTATTTTCATATTTAATACATAATATTAAACTTTTTCCAAAGTGACATTATTGATTTATATGCATACCAGTATAGAAGTGCACACCTACTGATCCACATTTTGACAGATATTTTAAAAATTATAATTCCATAGATCACTGCAGTGGTATCACATTGCTATTTTTATGGGAATTTCCCTCTGTGGAAATCTGCTGGAGTGCATTTTTCTTGTGACTGTTACCATTTAGACGCTGCAATTTGAAAAATTTGACCCAGGCGTATTGTTGGCTCTTCTGTTTGACCTGAGACTTTTCTTCTTAATTTGCAGATGCTTCTTCCTGCATATTCTTAGTATGAACCATTTCTAGATTACGTGTTGCAACTATTTTAGAGCGTCTTGCAGTTTCCCTTTTCACAATCTGCATGGTGCCTCTAGGAGTGGAAGTGATCTCTCCTCTTTGATTCCTTATCTTCTTTTTATTAAATTAATTAATTAATTAATTAATTTTTATTTTTTATTGCATTTTAGGTTTTGGCGTACATGTGAAGAACATGCAAGATTGTTGCATAGGTACACACACGGCAGTGTGATTTGCTGCCTTCCTCCCCTTCACCTACATCTGCCATTTCTCCCCATGCTATCGCTCCCCAACTCCCCACCCCCCACAGTCCCTCCCCCATTTCCCCCCAACAGACCCCAGTGTGTGGTGCTCCCCTCCCTGTGTCCATGTGTTCTCATTGTTCAACACCCGCCTATGAGTGAGAACATGCAGTGTTTGATTTTCTGTTCTTGTGTCAGTTTGCTGAGAATGATGGTTTCCAGGTTCATCCATGTCCCTACAAAGGACATGAACTCATCATTTTTGATGGCTGCATTATATTCCATGGTGTATATGTGCCACATTTCCCCTGTACAGTCTATCATGTGGGTGAAGGATATGAACAGACACTTTACAAAGGAAGACATATATGAGGCCAAGAAACATATGAAAAAATGCTCATCATCACTGGTCGTTAGAGAAATGCAAATCAAAACTACATTGAGATACTATCTCACGCCAGTTCGAATGGCGATCATTAAAAAATCTAGAGACAATGCTGCAGAGGATGTGGAGAAATAGGAACACTTTTACACTGTTGGTGGGGGTGTAAATTAGTTCAACCACTGTGGAAGACAGTGTGGCGATTCCTCAGGGACCTAGAAATAGAAATCCCTCTGACCCAGCAATCCCATTACTGGGTATATATCCAAAGGATTATAAATCGTTCTACTATAAGGACACATGCACATGAATTCCTTATCTTCTTTATTTGCCTCCGTCTCTTTTTGTCTCCTGGTTAGTTTATTTTTATATCAATTTTATTGATCGTTCTAAGAAACTCGTTTCGGTTTCAAAGCTTTTTTCCTTTCTTTTGTTTTGGCTTTCTACATTATTAATTTTTCTACTTATTTCTTTTTTCTTTTTTGTTTATATTTTCTAGTTTCCTTATGTAGAAGAGACTTCATTTTTCTAATATAAAAATTTGGCCGGGTGTGGTAGCTCACAACTGTAATCCCAGCACTTTGGGAGGCCAAGGCAGGCAGATCAACTGAGGTCAGGAGGTCGAGACCAGCCTGGCCAACATGGTGAAACCCATCTCTACTAAAAATATGAAAATAGCCTGGCATGGTAGCACATGCCTGTAATCCCAGCTACTTGAAAGGCTGAGGCAGGAGAATCATTTGAACCTGGGAGATGGAGGTTGCAGTGAGCCAAGATCACACCACTGTACTCCAGCCTGGCCTACAGAGTGAGATTCCATTTCAAAAAAAAAAAGAAAAAAGATAAAAATGTAATGCTATCATTTTTGCCCTAAGCAGTACTCCAAGTGCAGTTCACAAATTGTAATATTTTTTTTTATTTAAAATATTAAATTATCTTTTATAATTTTTTAACCCATAGTTATATAAAAGGGTGCTTATTAATATTCTAATATTTGGAGGATTTCCCAAATATCTTTCTGTTATTGATTTCTTATGTATTTTCCCCACAGTTCAAAAACGTACTATATTATTTTAATCCTCACTTACCTACTGAAAATTATTTCATGGCAAGAATAGGGTCTACATATTAGTCAGTGTTCTCCAGAGAAACAGAACCAACAGGATATCTAAAGATGTAGACATTGGCTCGCATGATTGTGGAGGTGAGCGTTCCGTAATCTGCCATCTGCAGGCAGGAGGGCAATGCCATCTGCAGGCAGGAGGGCCAAGAAAGCCGTTGGTGCGACTCAGCCTATGTCAAAAGGCCAAAGGCCTGAGACCCTTGGAATGGAGGTGGAGGTGAGGTGGGGGCAGATGTGAGGGGATGGTAGGCACTGGTATAAGACCCTGAGTCAAAAGGTGGGAAAAGTAGAAGCTCTGATGTCTCTAGACAGGAAAAGATGGATGCGCCAGGTCAAGAAGAAGGCGCAATTCAGCTGTCCTCTGCCTAATCGTTCTGTTTTGGCCCATAACGGACTGGATCATGCTAGCCCATATTGGTGAGAACCACTTTCTTTACTCAGTCTACTGATTCAAATGTTAATATCTTCCAAAAATATCCTTACAGACATCCCAAGAAATAATATTTTATCAGCTGTTGGGGCATCCCTAAACCCAGTCAAATCAACACGTAAAATTAATCATCACAGTTTACCCTTACGAATATTCCAGCTGCACATTCCATGTTCACTTGAATAATGCACTTTTAGTCCAACACTGCCGTGCAGGTTATTATATAAATGCCAATTAGAATAGGGCTTGTAAATTTTTGGTACCCTAAACCTTTTTCTCCCAGTTCCATCAATAAATACGAGAGGAATATTGAAATTCCCAGCTATAACTTTAACGTGATGTGCATCTCTCTGCTTTCTTGATTTTGATTCCTGCATTTTAAAGTTCTGTTTTTAAGCATATACACATTTATGATCATTATACTCCTGTTATCATTATGGAATGTCATTCTTTGTCATTGCAACTGTCCCTTGTCTTGGGGTCTACATCGTCTTACAGAACACAGCTGTTCCTGTTTTCTTATCATCACTTTCTGTAGAGGATATCGCTTTTCATCCTTTCCAGTTCAACCCATTTGTATCTTTATATTTTGAAAGGGACTCTTGTAGATGGAATAAATAGAATGCAATCTTGATTGCTTTAGCCAACATGATGGGCTATCATTTAATCTGAGTGATTAGAGAATTCATATTTAATGTATTCATCAATATGACTGAGTTTAAAATTTATCATCATGTTATTTATTCCTTATTTTCTCTTTATCTACCTTCTTTTTTTTTTTTTTTTTTGAGACGGAGTTTCGCTCTTGTTACCCAGGCTGGAGTGCAATGGCGCGATCTCGGCTCACCGCAACCTCCACCTCCTGGGTTCAGGCAATTCTCCTGCCTCAGCCTCCTGAGTAGCTGGGATTACAGGCACATGCCACCATGCCCAGCTAATGTTTTGTATTTTTAGTAGAGACGGGGTTTCACCATGTTGACCAGGATGGTCTCGATCTCTTGACCTCGTGATCCACCCGCCTCAGCCTCCCAAAGTGCTGGGATTACAGGCTTGAGCCACCGCACCCGGCTTTATCTACCTTCTTTTAAACTGACGTGTATTTAAATGATTCCATTTTAACTCATCTTTGGCTCATGAAACTTGTACCTGCTTATCCTGTGTGTGTGTGTGTGTGTGTGTGTGTGTGTGTGAGAGAGAGAGAGAGAGAGAGAGAGAGAGAGGGAGAGAGAGAGAAAGAGACTACTCTAGGATTCTCGTTTCCATCTTCAGTGTATCATAATCAAATACCAAATAATATGATACCATCTCAGAATAGTGTGAGAGCCACGTATAGTTTTACCTCCCTCTCTTTATCCCTTGGATTATTGGTATCACATAAGGATGTCTATACATATCTCCATGTATTTATCATATATGGACATGTGACAAACAAATCAAAACATTGTGGTAATTTTTTCTTCAAATAGACAGCTATCTTTAAAAGAGTTTTAAATATGAGAAAATGTTATATACTTATCAATACATTTACCATTTCAAGTACTCTTCATTTATTTTTGGATTCAAGTTCCCATCTGTTGCCACTTTTTCTTCCTGAAAGGGTTGATACGATATTTCGTATAGTTCTTAGTGCTGGTTTCCTGGCCATTAGTTTTCTTTAATTTTGTTCAGCAGAAGTCTTTGTTTTCATTATGCTTCTATATATATTTTTGCTGATATAGAATTCTAGGGATTTTTTCCCCCAGAACTTTAAAGATATTTCTCCATTATCTTCTTATTTTGTAGTTATTGATGAGAAATCTATTGCCATTCCTAGTTTCGCTTATGTGTATGTAATAGGATTATTTTCTGTTTGGTAAGGTTTGTTAAGATTTTTCTCTTTATCTCTGATTTTCAGTGATGTGATTATCAATATACGCCTGCATGTGGTCCTCTTTATGTTTATTCTGTTTGGTGTTTATTGAAATTTTGGGGATCTGTGAGGTGATAATTTGTATTAGTTTGGAAAATTGTACCCATTATTGTAACAAATATTTGTTATATGTCCCTTTTGTTTACTTCTTGGACTTCGATTTTTCATGTTTTAGAGCTTGATATTTTCCACAGGCAATTCACCCTCTGGTCATTTTTCTCAATAATATTACTCCCTATGCTTCATTTTATTATAGTCTCTTTCACAATGTCTGTTATTTTCTGAATCCTTCTCTGGCACTCTCTACTAGAGTGCTGTTAATCTTATCCAGTATATATTTTACTTCAGATTATTTTTTCTAGAAGTTATATATGATTTTTTCTTTTTTCTTGAGATAAAGTCTCGCTCTGTCACTTAATGGTGCAATCACAGCTCACTGCTGCCTCAACCTCCTGGGATCAAGTGACCCTCTCACCTCTAATAATTTCTAGCACCTGTGTATTATCATAATTTTTCATAAATTAGCATTAAAAACGTCACAATTCAAGACCCTTACAGCCATACCTGGTCTTTGAACACCACTAGGTCTCTGTACTCTGGTTTTAGACTTATTACTTCTACATATGCTATGAACTCCATAGTGTGGGGTCCTTAACTTGTCTTTAAGTGGTTAGTCTTCTTGCAGTGTACGTAAGAAATACGAAAATAAGACTGGCTTTGTCTCATGTTTACAATATTCACTGCTCTCCACTCACTTAGGGGGTTCCAAATTGTCCACTGTTATTTCTCTTCAATCTGAAGAAACTTTAAAACTTTTCTCCAATGAAAACCTCCTGGTTAAACACATACATTTTCGTGTATCTAAAACTTCTTCATTTAATTTTTATTTTTTAAAGGATGTATTCTCTGTATTTGGAGCAATTCTGGTTGCGTAGTGTTTTGTTTCTTTACTTCATTTTAAAGATATTCCTCCATCGTTTTCTGACTTGCATTGTTTTCAGCGTGAAATTAGTGAACTTGTTTTTTCTAATTGTTGCCCCCCCGTGTGTAATTGTTTTGTGTTTTCCTGTGGTAATGTGTACGCATGGTTTTGGTTGCCTTTATTCCGATGGGGAATTAATCAGCCTTTTAGGCCTGTGGAATATTTTTCTAAAAACAATTTTCAACCTTTTCATTTTAACACGTTTCCCTTTAGTCTTTCTTTTCCTCCCCTTCTCCTGCGTCTCCAATTGTCCATCTCTTTGATACTAATATTGCCCTAAGATCACCGCTAGCTTGTTCACTGTTTCACTGTTTTTTCCTCATCGTCACGTTTACTAATCTTCTTACGTATAGTTTCCAATATGTTGTTAATCCCACTGGGTGAATTTTTCACATATTCTAGTTTTCAGTTTTGCAGTTTCAATGATATTTTTGCAGCTTTCATTTCTCTACTCACATCCTACTCTGTTTACTTATTATGTCCATCTAATGCTTTATTTCCCTAGGTACGAATGTAGTATCTGCTTAAAAATAATTCTCTATTAATTTCAATAGCTCTGTCATTTCTGGGTCTCTTTCTACTGCTGTTTTCCTGGCTACATAAGGCATTGGCCTTATATTTTTGGTACGATGTTTTAAAGAATTAAGTTTTTGTTAAGTACCTTTAAAAGCTATTGGTTGATTTATTTTCTTTTTTCCTTTAGAAGGTAGTTAAATTCTGCTGGCCTTTTTGAGACTTGTTTTTACGCTTTGGCAGCAGAGGCTTAAAGATGGGATTACTCAGTTTAATACCCAGAGGCCTTCTCTGTGTCCAGTCTCTGCTCTGGGTATTTGAAGCTTCTCTCTCTACCACTTCCTCCCTTCAATATTTTCATCCATCTTACGGATCCCCAGTGGCTGTACTCTTCCAAATTCAAACACATTCTTTTTCCTGTGCAACTAAATACATGGCCAGAAACTTCAGGGGGACTGCAAAAGCCTGGAACTCTCTTGCTGGGGAGCTCGCTCTTCAAGGCTCAGCTGCACAAACCGGCGGCCCCAGTCCCACGGGACTCTTAGCTCCGCCTCCTCATCCCGTGGGATTCTCTCACGCTGCTTAGCACCGCCTCTCTTCCTGCAGTCAGCCTGCAGGCAAAAGCCACCTAGGTATCTTGCTGGTTTCCGGTTTGTCAGGGATCACACTACCCCGTATCTGAAAATAATTGCATTGTATAATCTTTCCAGGTGCATAGTTGTTGAAGACAGATGGATGGTTAGTCTGCTGACTCCATTACAGCCAGAATCAGATATGTTATTATTAGTATTTAATAACGATCTTATTTATGTTGGGCTCTAAAAACAAAGTATGAAAGGATGATTCCTTTTCTTCTATTCTCTGGAAGAACTAAGGTAATATTAATATAATTTCATGAAAAAAATTAATAGGATTCATTGCTGAAATAAGTTTGAAATTTTCTTCTTAGATACTTTGGTAATACGAAATTCGATTTTTTTTTTTAACAGTTGAAAGATTGTTAAGTCTTTTCTTTTAGGAAAAATATTACAGGAGCTCTAAAAAGTAGGTTTCTATGAAAGAAAAAATGCTTAACTTCAGACTTCCACAAATCCTAATAGCCACTGCTTTCAAGTATTTTATATTGTAAAGTAAATATTCTGCCTTCAGACAAGTTATCATTTGTCTGTGGAAACAAGGAGACCCAGACGAACAAGGACTAAGTAAGTATAACACCCATGTGTTCTAGCTAAAAAAAAAGTACTTGAAATATTTCAGCAGCTTGAGAGATGAATGAACCTTCCGAGTGAGTGTTTTTATAAAAAGGACATAAAGGATGAATACAAGCAAAACTTCAACAAAATTGGACATTAAGAAGCAAGCTACATACAAGGTTAACAAATGAACTATAAAATGACATGACAGACTTAGCAGCGTATTCATCCTCATTTATTATTTTATAATTATTGCATACAAAGATTTACTCACATTAAATATAAATGTTGATGGAATGTATTTAAAAGAATGTGGCGTTTAACTTGAATCACTTAGGCAACAACTCTTCCAGTTGCAAATGACATGAATTCAACTCAAACCAACTGAAGTGAAAAGGTACTGCATACTGAACACAGTTGATGGTAGGCTGCTGGCTTGGACCAGCGACCTGCATTAGGTCCCAGAAAGCCAGATCAAAACAGAATGGAGGGTCTTGTGCCATGTGCCACGTAATCAAACTAAACTTCAAAACAGGCCAGTTTTCTGAATAACATGATTCCAGTTATCCTGAGCCAGCCCAATAAGGGAGTCCCTTCCATTTAACTCCATAAGAAAATAACTTTGAATCAGCCAGTCCACCTCTTGTTCTCTATTGCTACTTTCCTTAGCCCTTTTCTGGCCACCAGGCCAGAATCCCTGGCTCAGCTCATTGGATTTATGCCATTTAATAGAATATATAAAATATGCACAGCTAACTGACTAATGATAGACACTTGAATATTTCTGTTTGTGTGGGTGTAGGTGGGTGGAGGGGGGGTGTGGGTGTTGAGGAGCATGAGAAGGTTGAAGAGAGAGATCCCCGTGAGCTTAAATTTAGATCTTAAACTATGTCAAAAGCAGAATGTATCAAAGCACATCCTGAAGCTTCTGAAACGTTAAACTTTTTGGCCTTTTTGTTAAGTCCATCTATCTTCAATAATAGAAAAATCTAGACCATTTGACTTTAGAAAGAAAATGTGAGGCTTTGCAAATACTGTCATTTTGAAAATATGACCCGTTGGATGTCATCGTTTTTAGGAGCTTTACCTAACTGGGATGAATCTAGCCAAGGAAGGAGACACAGGATATTAAACAGCAAAGTTAGGTTATGCTAAAAAGTGGTGATGAAGAAAAATAGCAAAGGCTGGAATGACGGGCTGACAGCCTAGGTTAGGAATATTCCATGAAAGACTTGAAATGCTTGATTAAAGAAATCAAACTTCTATTTTAGTTAGTGAAGAACAAATAGAACAAAAGCTTTTCCGAATCTCTTCTTTAGGCAGGGAATGGTTGAAATAAGTCAAGTCTGATTTAAAATATTATATGTAGACATAAGTGTAGAAGCTTTTATTATTTAGCTTTAACACACACTGCTCTCCGTTTTTCTTTGCAGGGAAATACTTCAATGTCCTGTTTTCTTCAGTTCTATACAATTAATTCTGGTATGTACAGCCAAATTCTAAAAGTAAAAATGTCTGTAAATGTAGCTTATGTTCTAAATCTCAAGTTCAGGTAGAAAATAACTCTTTTTTACAACTTTTAGGACATGTATCTCATAGTGCTATATATCCCCTTTATCCTGCAGATACACTGGAGGTTTTATATTTCTTGCAAGTAAATTATAAATAAATAGTACAGACTAACAGTATATCTTGAAGCTGTAACTCTTGGTTAAATGACCCTGTATAACAACATTAACTTAAATGTCTTATAAATTTAAACTGTTTCTTTTTTTGTTGTTGGGTTTATAGCAGGATTACCGTAAACAATTTCTATACAGACCTTGAGCTTTGTGACTGATTTATACTTACTGTTGTTTATGCATTGTGACTCCTCTATATGTTGCATTCTCACTTCTTAGGAAACTCACTTTACGGCAAGGCTTCTGTTCACTATTGCACATATGTATTATAAAATATAAAAAAAGCTCTTTCAGATGTTAGCCAGTTATATTTTTTTCACTTGCCTTCTAAGACATAAAATCACCTTATCATTGAGTTGGTACTGTAATTTACATGTTTGGTTAAAGCTGTGAGAACTAGAGAAAAGCTGCAGACACTAATTATGCCTAGTGCAATCCTTACTCCTCCTTTCTGCTTACTTGTAAAATCTATTACAAAATCATCTTTTCCTATTTCTATGTTAAAAGTATCTTGAGTATGTCTTAGTATGAACATCTTGTATTAAGTAAAAATATTCTATACATTAAACAAATTCAACAAGATGAGAAACTGAATAATAAACACATTTAGATACTTAAGGCAATAAACTCCGAGTTTAGATGCTTTTCAGAAGAGAAAGAGCCACTCCATGGACAAAATAGCTTTGTTTCCTCAAGGACAAAGCATATATCTGAACTTCATTTGGCTCTACCGGCCCCACAGAGACGATGAGACAGGTTCATGAGTCAACAGGATCTGTTTATTGAAAAAGGCTGATAGAAAAATCTTCTGTGGTAAAGTTCAAGGGAGCAGATCTAGAAGAAACAGACAGAAATAACAAAAAAAAGTATTTTGCCTTAGTATATGGGATTTTAAAAAGAATAACTACTTAACCCCTTTTTAACATAATGAGGTAAATTTTCTGTCATTTTTTAATCTTCAAGACAGTTTGTCAAATACTGTAGAATGAATTTCTGATACAGAAGGAAAACAATGCCAGTCTTTTGTATGAAGAGTATAGAATCAAATCAACCTGAAGGATATGGTTTGCATTGCTGTATGCTCTTAATTGAATGTTAATCGAATGTTGAATGTGTTCTTAATTGAATGTTGTGACCTCGCTGTTATGCTGCAGTTCATTTGCCCATTTCTGCTAGAATTTATTTTGTTTTTTACAGCCATTTAAAAACTTCATTACTTTCCTTGTACCCAACACTTGGCTTTCATTCATCAGCAGACGACCTTGTCTACTAATTCATTAAGAACACTGAAATTGAGAAGTGAGAACCACATAAATCTATTTTATATGTGATGTGATGATGACTCAATCTTTATTATTAGCATTATTTAGTGTTAGAGGCACTTTCTGCTGGTGTTATTCATTATAGTATTATTTCCAAATAGTGATTGTTTTTGGAGAAAGCCAGGAGTGAATAACTCTGCCCTGGAATCAAGGAACTACTTCCCTGCAGACTAAAGCACATCCCCAGACCTTCACTTGCCCATTCCCGTTTCTACGTATTGTGACGATGAGGCAGAGATGTGATATTAATATATCAAATTCTCTTTTTGGCCAGCTTGTTTTTTAAAAATGTGAGTCTTTTTCGGGAAATTGCTGGGAAGTATAGAGAATGAGGTACTAAAAGAAGAATTTACTAGCTTGGCTCAAAAATCCCATCGCGCTAACCTGGAAGTTGGGTGAAAAGCAGACCAGGAGCCAGCTATGCCTCAGACCACCAACAAATGATCTGCCTTGACCTAACTTCAGCTAGGATCCTCGGAGTCCACTCCCCAAGTAGGCCTTGACCTTGGCTTGAAAAGACTTGAACTCACACTGATATCGTTTCTGTGAACTCAAGGTTGCATCCCTAGAATGACCCTGGTCCCCTTTAGGTGCCTGCCTAAGGAAATTCCAGGCTGCCCAAAGTAGTTACTGTTTGTGCCGGGCAACAGCTAAAGATGGGGCCCTCATTCACTAGTGAGCATGGAAGCACAGGAGGCTACTTTTGACAAGGACTACTTAGCAAGCCCAGCTGGCTTTTACATGGACAACCTGCCCTTCCTGCTTTTTGTAATTTTCACTCTGTTGACTCCAATGGCCCCAGTGGCCTCCCTCCCCATTCCCTCATTCTCTCCTTAAGCATTTGGTCACCTCCGAATAAATCAAAGTTGAGTTCAGTCCATGTTACACGTTTTCCTATTGTAACGGTTATTACAGATTCAAATATGTCCTTCACACTTCAAATTGTGCCAGTCTTTGTTTATCTTTGATGCCACGTTAACAAATTCTTGCTCTGAGGAAGAATGTATAACAATACATTATATAATAACATTATACATTATATATATAACAATACATTATATAATAACAATACTTCTATGTAACAATAAAGAAGACTTGTTCGGGGTTTTCCTCTGAGACCGGTTTTCAAATTTGTCAGAAGTCTACATGGAACTTGTGTCACATAGATTTGCTGAAAAACATAAAGTGAAGAATTAAAATTAAAACAAGCATATGGCATTTCCGATACATTGAAGACAATCCTAAGGTAATCATAAATACATCAGAAAAACAGAAGATAGATATTGAAATATACATTATGCAAATTGGCAAAGATAAAATTAACATTTGAATCTTTATTATCATTATTAATAGTTTACATTTCTCTATGTTAAGAAAGAGGCAGAATCAGGGAATGAGAAAGCAATAAAAGGTCTTAGGAAAATATACAATTGAATGATAAAGAGCCTTAGATTCATCTGTAATAACATATGGCTAAGCAAATATTAGATGGATTGTATAGTTAAATGTTTAGAAAATAGTTAGGAGGCTACCATATTTTATCAACTCTAATATCTGTGTATTTCAACATTTTAATATCCAAATAGTGATTCATCTTACAGTGAATGGCATGTCGTAGTCTTATTACTTTTTAGAGTGCATAAAGTAATTGTGTATTTTACAATCAAAATACCTTCATTTTGATGAAGTCTGGTATATATAAAAGAAGGTAATGACTTACCTGATCTTGGGTGAGAGAAAGGTTTCCGACTAATGTGGAAATTACTCTTAAATCATAATAGCTAAGCCAGACTCCATAAAGAAAGATTGCACAGGATAAAAATGCAAACTGTAATATTAAAAGTCAAACAAAAAAATGAAAAAAATTTTGTAATGTAAGTGGCAGGTAGTAGGTTGCTACACATATTTTTCATTTTATATAATTTCATACTTAGGGAAAAGTTGGAAAACTAATATAAAAAAATTCCAGTATGCCCTTCACACAGATTCTTGAAATCTTCACATTTTTCTGTATCTGCCTTAGTCTTATCTCTTTCTATGGAAAGCTAGATATATAGACAGATCAATGATGCTAGAAGACAGATAGATATACAATATACATGTTATATATATATATATGTATATATATATATATCTCTAACCTTTGAGAATAAATTGCTTAGATGATATCTTTTAACCAACAAATGATTCAGTATGTATTTTCTAAAAACAAGAACATTCTCTTACTTAATCATAGCGCAATAATAAAAAGCTAAAATATAAACATTGATATGAAACTATTACATTATTAAAATTTCAATAACTTTCTTTTATAGGAAAAAAAATTCAAGAGTATGAGTTGCATTCACTTATTGTGCTGCTTTCATTTCCTTTAACCTGGAATATGTCTTTAATTTTACTTTATTTTTAATGATCTTGATTTTTTTAATGATACAGGCAAGTTATTTTTTTAAATGTCATTAAATTTGAATTTGTCTAGTGTTTCTTCACTATTAAATAATCATTTATTCTTGTCAGAAATACCCTAGAATTGGTGCAGTGTTTTTATTGTTGCCTCATATCAAAAGGCACAGAATATCAATTTATCCCAACACTGCTGATGTAAACTACCCGATTTAATGTGTGTCTGCCATATTTCTCCACTGTAAAATTACTATGTTTTATTTGGTAATACAACAGTACCTTTTGTGTAGATATTTTGAGGGTATGCAAATATCCTGCTAATCGTCAAACCTTCTCCCACTAGTTTTAACAACCATTGATATACCTTGCCTGAAACAACTACCACTACAATGGTTACTGTTAATATTTTCCTAATTCTATTAATCTTCTCATGAATATTAGTTAGGATGCCAATGTAAGCAAACACTCCCATCGTTTTTTGATTTTTCTGCTTACCTTCTAATTTTCTGATAGAAGTGTGGACTCACGGATTCTTTTTTTAAAAAATTTATATTTGTTTATTTATTTATTTATTTTAAGGACGGAAAGAAATATAAAAAAAAAAGAAAGAAAAAAAGAAAGAAAGAAAGAGAGAGAGAGGAAGAAGAAGAGAAAGAGGGAGAGAGATTGGGAGTCTTGCTGTATTGCCCAAGCTGGAGTGCAGTCTAAAAATGGGTATTAAAAACCTCCTTTATGCCAATAATTGTGCTTGACAATGGAGACAGGAAGGAATAAGGCAGGAAAATAACAAACAAGCAGCCAACCAATGTTTCACTGAAACCTGTGAAATGCTGTGCATCTGCTGAGGAGTGATTTACTTCCAATTACGTGGTCACTTGTAGGGTTGGTGTGATGTGGTGCTGAGAAGAATGTATACTCTGTGGATTTGGGGTGGAGAGTTCTGTAAATGTCTACTAGGTTTGCTTGTTCCAGGTCTCCCTTCAAGTCCTGGATAGCTTTGTTAATTTTCGGATTCTTACGTTATTTAACAGGTAACACTCAATTAAAATTATTTTATTTTGATATGCAAATTGTCCAAACATTGTCCAGTGGGAGCCTCTTAAATCCCTCTGTGGGGCGGGGTGTGTGTGTGGAGCGGTGTGGGCTGTGTATTGTTGTGTTTCTTTATTCCCTAAGCATCTCCCTTACTTTCTGGCACAAAGAGATGGTGCACACTCATCCTCTACTTCATTACCCCAGCGCTGGCACCAGCCGTCTTTCTGAAGAACCCTGGTTCCTTTTGGTGAAGATGGGCATTTAGTTTGGTAATTGTTACTAGGATGTCATTCTCCCAGCCTTTCTCACAAGACAGAGATAAAAAATATATATTCACTTAGAGAGATGGAGATAGCTTAAACAGATATAGATAGCTACAGCCATATATATTCACATGTGTACAGATATTCATTAAAACTAGATGTAATTATACATATGCACATCCATTAATCTATATAAATATATCTTGACTTATGTATGATGATGTGTATCTACCTATATATATTTAACTATACGTAAATCTACATCCATATCTACTTATCTATTTGTTTAAAACTGTGAGTTCTTTGTGGTGCTTTTGACTTTATCAAACATTACAGAATTCATTATAGCCTTTCCTTATTTATAACTTCCACCTCTGACAGTGAGAAACCTGATTCCCATTATCCATATACGCTTACTTCTTATTTGTTTAGTATTAGAATGCACAAACTGCAATTTTACAATTGCTGTTTTTGTCCTTGTTTTAGGCTGAGAATATAGAATCTCAATACTGTGTACAAATGTTACTTGAATCAGTTGTTGCTTCTCCCCCAGTGTGGTTAATATTGTCCATTTAAAACAAAGGAAGTACGTTTGTTTGTTTTAGGTTGATATTTTTCCTCATCCCTGTTGATTGTGTGTATGTGTGTGTGTGTGTGTGTGTGTGTGTGTGTGTGTAATATGAGATACATTAATACGTCTCCAAACGTCAACTATTCAAGAAAGACTACTCAGAGAAGTGACTTTACCTCCCTCCTACTTACGCTCTTTCTTTCTTTCTTTCTTTCTTTCTTTCTTTCTTTCTTTCTTTCTTTCTTTCTTTCTTTCTTTCTTTCTTTTTTGAGAAGGAGTTTCGCTCTTGTTACCCAGGCTGGAGTGCAATGGCGCGATCTCGGCTCACCGCAACCTCCACCTCCTGGGTTCAGGCAATTCTCCTGCCTCAGCCTCCTGAGTAGCTGGGATTACAGGCACGCGCCACCATGCCCAGCTAATGTTTTGTATTTTTAGTAGAGACGGGGTTTCACCATGTTGACCAGGATGGTCTCGGTCTCTTGACCTTGTGATCCACCCGCCTCGGCCTCCCAAAGTGCTGGGATCACAGGCGTGAGCCACTGCGCCCCGCCCACTTACACTCTTTCTAGTCCACGATTTTTCTCCCCATTCCAACCAATCACTGTAGGCATTTCAAGTCACTAAAAAATGAGATATAGAAATTATATTTTATGTATAGAATCGTATCCTGTTTATCACTGTAAATGACATCTTAGTTCAGGTTCTCCAGAAGCATGGCTTGAGTTAAGAGCACTGTCCACACTAGTTATTGAGGATGTGTTCCAGGAGGCCTAGAGGGAGCAGGGCAGAGACAAGGACAAAATCAAGCAGATGTGGGTTTCGGAGGAAGTGAAATTCCGTGTATCTGCAGCGGAATCACTGCAGTTGTAAGAGGGTGATTTTCTGAAGGCTTCAGTTTCGATCGTGCTGGAGCTAAGAAATCAGGAAAAGCCCTGGTACCCTGACCGGGGCAGAGGAACTAGATGGAGCAAGACATCATCTGCTCCAATCTGCCTAGCAAAATGCGTCCACTGAGCTAACGGAAGACTTAGCCAAACGAAAAGAAGACAAGGATGACGATATTGACAGAGCCATGAAGTAGACTAACCTGCCTGCAGTCTCTCCTGGCACATCTGTGACATCAAGTCCTCAAGGTCATCCCTAACCTTTCTAGCAACTGATAAAGAAATAAATTTAGTATATCAATTAAGGATGACCATAAGTTAAAATATAGGCAAATATGGAAGACCTAAAACTTCTCTCAGTAGTAAGATTGAACAGGAATTTCATCAGACTGACTTCACGAGTATTACTCTGTGAAATACTATGAGCAATTTCATGTACAACATACACTCTGTAAAAGCAGCAGCTTTTACTGTGGCCTTTAGTTCGGGTGTATGTTTTTATACTAAAGCAGAATTCAGTAAATAATTGTAAAACACATACATTTCTTAAGGCCCATTTTTTTTTTCTTATTGTACTTATAATTCCTAAATTGTTTTCTGCATTTGTCAGAAGAAGGTCTATTGAACTATGATTCCTTTTTTGATACCAGAAATGGAGTTTCTCTTTCCTGGAAGGCTCTCCTTTCAGGGATGTGGGACTAATGGCAGAACCCAGATGACAAATTGGTGTGAAATACTGTCCCAGATTGCTCAAGGGCCTCTCGCTGTCTCTGCCTCTATCTCTCTTTGTCTCTTTCTCTCCCTCATCTCTATCTCACTACTTTTATGCCTGTTTAACTATACATAATCGTATCTCTATTTATCTATCAATTTATATTAACTGGTGAGTTGACATTGGTGTCCTCAACTTCCATACAACACAGGATTGCAAAGACCTACAAGCTGTTGGGGAGTTCCCAGTTCCAATATGTTCTCAAAATGTTTTTGTCCATATATATATATTTTTTTTTCTGTAAAATGTCCCGGTTCTTCCATAACTTATAAACATGATTTATACCGAGTAGATGAGAGAGTGGACGGGGCAGGGCGGACTGACTGGGGATGGGGACGCTCCTCTCGCTGCCCCCTGGGGGCAGGCCCAGGCCCTTTGGAGGATGCGGATGCCAGGACACTCCTCCCTGAGGTTGTCTGGCCGCCTCTGCCCCTGGTGCTCAGAATCCTGCACGCCCTGCAATCCCGGAATCCCTCCTGAGACTCGAGGCCCCCTGAGCACGCTGCCCATGGTACTCAGAATCCCGAAGTGCCATTCGGTTCCAGAATCCCCTCCTCAGCTGCTGGGGTGGCGGGGTCCCTCTTTTCCACTGTCATTTCAAATGACAGAAAATGAGGGTTCACATAGGAAGCTTTCTCCTGACCTCCCAGGACAGCTCAGGAAGGCTGCATGAAAACGTGTGTGTCACATGGCAGCAGGCACTTGGGCACGCTGGGCTAGATTAGGAGAACAGCATCCCAGCAGGGAATAGTTCTGAAACAAAGTCATTTATGGCAGTTGAAGAAACATAAAATAATTACCTGTACTCATATTTACAATCTCTGTAGTGGAATCTATGGAGCAAAAGTTAAACAAATTTATGGGAGTTAAAGAGACAATTTGTGAGGACAAACTTCAAAGAAACAAAGTGACCCCCAAAGGAACAGAAACATTCTGAGGAAAAATTGCATCCAACATGAGTTTCAACTAGATGCTGATTATAGTCCAAATTTTCATCAGCCAGTCTTTCAAGTCCTTTCAAACTCCCCAATATTATGGTTTTAGAAAACTATATTTAAAAGAGTTTGTCTTTGAGAACAAAAGGAAGTGACTTTACATAATCTGTGAGGACCTGAAAAAGTTACTAAACTTCTCCAACCCAGTAAAGTTATCTATAAAATTTGGATAGGGCTTTCGTCTTGATTTCAAATTTCTGATATCGAAGTAAGATGGTCTGCAGTTTACAAAAAATGGGCATGACACATTGACACATGGTAGGTAAGTAATAAATGGGAATCTTCCTTCCTCTCAGCCACAGTTTCAGAATTTGTGCCAAGATCCATTTGGATAATGAATTCAAAGTATGTAGTCAGAAATAGGATAATAGCATGAACATTGTACTTTCCTACATAAGACTTCATGATTTCTTAAAAAGTCACCATACAAAAGTCACAATCTTGGATTCTGTTCGTCTCTCTGCCCACTGCATATGTGGTACAATGATCATCTCTGCAACTCCATTCCCTCATTTCATAACACTGAAAACCCTCCCATTGACCTCATATGGTTACTGTGAAAATCAAATAATAAAAATGTACACTCTCAGCTATAAGATAATATAAAAACAGTAGGCAACAATAATATCAATGTCATGTTGTTAAAGATGTAAAAGTGTAATTGTGGTACAAAGCTGAAATACTAGACCCAGAGCAGAACGTTGTATGTCTTTTCTTGAGTAGTTTCCTTATTTCAACTGGTGGAAAAAAAAAATTCTGTGGATTAAAAAAGAATGGCATGGGAATAATTTTCAGATTTGAGTGTTTTTGGTAATTATCACCCGTAGAGTCCCCTTCATGGCCCTTACACTCCACACGTGCATAGTAGACAGCAAAGCCTCTTGGTGTTAACAGGGTTCTTGAGTGAGGACGGAGAACAGCAGCCTTCACAGGGCATGGCAATAAATCTCTAACCACACACAATTCTTACCCAACATTTCCTACTCTTCATGAGAGCATTCATTTAAAAAAAAAAAAAACTCCCAATGCTGCATCCATTATGCAGAATACGATAACTCAAGAGACTCCCAAGACTTCATAGAATGAACTCATATAAAGCTTCAATAACAATAGTACGGTTAGAGGAAAATCCTCAGGCACCGTGTGTCTAGAAGCACTACAAGCACGCCCCAGCTCCAGGGTCCTTTCTCAGTGCCACAGAATGCACGTTGGGGTGACCACCTCCTCTGCTTCCTGGGTGTTCCTTGTCTTAACACTTGAAGTTCCATGTTCCAGCAATCTCTTGAGTCCAGGTAATCCAGGATGGTTGTTCACACCAGATGAGCTTCGTCTCCAGCTTAGGAACCATCAGGATAGATGTGATGAACTGTGGTTTCAGCGAATTCCAGGCAAAACTTTCCCGTAAGATCTGCATTCCACTGGGTTTTGCAGTAGGGTCAGTCTGGGTAACCTGGTGCATCCAGGGATAAACCACTCACCAATGGAAGTATTTGAAAAAAAAAAAAAAAAAAATAGAGAGATGGTAAGCGTGGGTGTCTCCAGGGAAGTTTCAAACTTCAAACAGCATGTTATAGTTCACTAGTGAGCCTGTCTCATTCCTACTTTGGACAAGGGTCAGATTAGACATCTAGGCATCCCAGAAGAAGCCTAGAGCTACCCTGTCCATCTATAAGACTATCTTATATTTCACACTATTAAATTCTTCTCCTCGGTATCTAAAAAATTTAGAGCTGTAGAGAGGCCAGCATAATCAGCCAGTGGCAGGTGAGACTCTAACTTAGAATCCCACAGATGCCTCCTCCTGGTGTTCATCACCATAATGGTCTCCCCTTGAATGTGGACAGAGCAAGTGAACATGATGGAATTTCACTCCTGTGATTGGGTTCCTAACTTTGAATTCATCAAAAGGAGATTTTTCTGGTTGGGCCTGACTTTCTTTAGGGAGCCACTTTAACACATGTGAAAGGACAGAAAGCTGCCCTCCTACTGACCTTAGAAGGATGCTAGCCGCCAGGCTGGGAGGGGACGAGCCACACCGCAGAGACCTTCCAGCTGCCTCTAAAAGTGAAAGTGGTCCCTGGAAGCTGCAGAGGCCAGCATTTGGCCTCTACCCTCTGAAATCTGAAGGACGCCGTCAACTTGCAGAGATAAACCTTGTTACTCTTTAAAACCAAGATAGTCAGTCTTGGTGCTCAAAAGTCAGTTCTTTAATGAATAAGAAGTAGCCGAACTGCTGGAAATGAATTTCAATAGATCAGTCAGTGGATTATAGAAAAGATGGTGGGTTATGCAACACTCTGAAAAGGTCATGATCTTTAAGCCTCATCTAGAGACATCACAGGCGCATGAAGAGGCTTAAAATTACGTTGAAAGCATTATTTACCCATTGCTAATGACCAAATGGAATTTCACTTCTTTTGTTATTATGGCTATTTTCTAAGTGAATGGAGGTGTACTTTGGTAAATGGGTTTAACCTTTCACAGATAGAAAAATAAGAGGATTTTCATTTAATCTCTCTTCTAAAAAGCTAATGCTGAAATGAAACTCCTCCATCCATTGTATTTTTGAGCAACGCATTCTATAACTTTATAATACTTAAAACTTTAGTCATACGTATACAAGAGAGATCATTAGCACACCTAATATTCCGAAAATAATACAGGTCAAAGTTATTATTGTGTACCTTGCAATGACATACATTTCTCTAGCAGAGTCATTATTTCTTCGCCTATTACAGTTGAAATTGTCAAATATTTAATTTTCCATGCTACATTTAATCAAGAATGTGATTATTGTAGGCATACATATTTAACATCGCTATCTAAAACAGCATAGAATCAAACTCCAGTCTTGTTAAAAATTCACAAAAAAATAGAACTATCTAATATTACTTGAGGTCTTATTTCAAATAATCAGAGAATAAAAGGAAGGTAAGAAAATAATATATATATATATATATATATATATATATATATATATATATATATATTCATTCTACCTTCTTTCTGTTTTGAATCCCTTTCATTTCCATTACTGCAAGAATTCTCCTGAATTTTTCTTCCTCCTTCACTACTCTCCTCATTCATCTTTTCTCCTTTCTAAGCCAGCTCAACTCCTGATGCTTTCCATCATATGTCATCTCCCCTGTCTTTGGCTCTAATTTATGTACTTCTTTTAACATAAACTAAAGTCAACCATCGCCTTATTTATATTTATGTACAAGTCTCCCTTATGTAGTCTGTGGGGAAAATAGTAATAGAAAGAACTTCTCCTAACAAAGCTATTCCATGCAGCCTTTCATCCCATCTGCCTCTTTCACCTGCAAGAAAGCCCAGAGCTTCATGTCTAACCAGACAACAGCAGCATCCTATCTGAATAAAATCAGAGTTCAAACAATAATAGCGAAAACAACGTGACTGGGTCTATTACAACTTGATGCTTTGCAGCATTGTCAATCAATTTCTCAGCACTAGTAAAACCACCTAGCTTTAGCTGGCTCTGTTCTTCCGTCCCAGGCATGCACTGCTGCACATCCTTATATAGAAGGCTATCATCGCAGAAGTAACGACCACCAAGGTCAGTGGACCTGCCACACCTTGCAGTATGGTTTCCAGCTTATGGGAAAAAGATGTGCATCCCAGAGCTGAAGAAATGGGGTTGCATTCAAAGAGATGAAGCCATTTTGAAAAGGTTATTCACATAATATATCCCTTACAATAAACCCAACTTCTGTCTTTTACACTGGACTCATGTTTTATGATTTTTTAAAAAATATTATCTATTTTGCTTTGGGTGGAAGGATTGGAATCTGCTTAATTTTTCATTAAGAGCAGGGAAGTAGAAGATAAAACAGTTGTTTAACGTGTATCGTTACCAACTTTTAACAAGTTTGCAAAATATTATGTTATCTATGTTCCTGATTATTTCAACATAGGATCTTCTATCTTCTGTTTTAAAGCACAGGAAATCTATGTTTTTCACTTATTCTGCCTACTTTTGACTTTTGTCTTTTGTCCTCATTTTCAATTGTATTTAGTTGACATTATGATTCTGAGCGATTTCATTTCATTTCTTCATCATTTTTTGTTGCTCTTCCAAAACGTAGTGTAGTCAGGCTCATCAGCTCCGCAGCACGGGACTTTCAGCCAGACTCCTTCTTCCACAATTGGATTGACAGAACTTTCTATTCTCTGCATTGCCTTCAATGTGGATTTTATTTTATCTGTAATTTTGCTTGGGGCGTAGTCTGTTTTCTGTAGTTTTTTTTCCCCCTTGGTTAAATATATATTACTCCTTCTTTGATTTTGTGAACAAGAATATCAAAATGCTGTTTTTATTTTTATGTCAACAAACTGTCTGAAATGAAAAAAAAAATGTTATTTTGGGTATTCAAGGATAACCTCCACATTACTCTCAGCAATTAATATAAAAATTGTAAATTAATTTTCCTTACACCTTAAATAAGAATTAAAATACTTAGAGAATACTCTTGTACTGCCATGCACTGATTTTGATAATGGATGTTGAGCACTAAGTTCAAAATAACTGGGGGTTATGGACAGAAAGGTGATAGCAAGAGGAGACTCTTTATGAGGGTAGATAGACATCTTAAACAATAGGGAAGCCAATGACACTCAGCTTCCTAAAACAAATGTCCCCCAAAACTGTCGATTAAATCTCAGCCTAACCCCTGAGACAGTACCAAAAACATAGTTGGCACTTAAAACATGTCTGCCAGGAAATTAGGTAAATGCATGAACTAGTATATTAAAAATAATATTTTTATAAAAATGAAAAACCAGAGAAAGAGAGAGAGAGCAAAACAGAATATAATCACAAGAGTTCAGCAATTTCTTCCTCTCTCTATTCATTTCTAAACACCTACAGGATTTCCTGACTTAAGAATTTTCAGAACCAATTTCCTTTAAATCACCAAACTTTGCTCTAGTAATGGGCTTAATGGGTTGCTTGGATGCTCACTTTATAACGACAGCACTTCATATTATGTAATATTTTAAAGTTTACTGAGTGTTTTACAAAATGCATTATCTCATTTAAATTCATCTTCTATGAATGATTTCATATTGCTAAGGTGAATGTCAGTATACCTTAACAAAATTTTGGAACAAAAATGATCATATTGCATGATGAATACAGCTCTGTTCACAAATTTTTAAAAAAAGTGGTTAGAAGCACGCACTGTATTTGCATTTAAGCTTGCAGGCAGGAAAGTGATATCTGGAAAATACACTCACCAGATAGATGAACTACAGCTCTACTTAAATCTATGATTGGTTGTTTTACATATAGGACAAGGAAACTGAAAAGCTTGTTCGGCCTGGAAAATTCAATTATAATTTTATTTATTTATTTATTTATTTATTTATTTATTATTATTATTTTTAGATGAAGTAGGCTCCGTAGCCAGGCTGCAGTGCAGTGGTGCAATTTTGGCTCACTGCAACTTCCGCCTCCTGGGTTCAAGCGATTCTCCTGCCTCAGCCTCCTGAGTAGCTGGGACTACAGGCATGCTCCACCACATCCAGCCAATTATTTTTTGCATTTTTTAGTAGACATGTGGCTTCACCATGTTGGCCAGGATAATCTCAATCTCTTGACCTTGTGATCTGCCAGCCTCGGCTTCCCAAAGTACTGCGATTACAGGTGTGAGCCACTGTGCCCAGCCTGATTATAATTTTAAATGAGGGAGAAGGTGCCTGTGACCACCCTCATCCCTAACCCTGGGGGTCATGTTGGAGGTTGGGATTTGAGCATCCTGGTGGCCTCCCAGGTGGGCTGGGTGGTGGCGGGGAAGGCTCATTCTGATCCAGACAGTAGGGCTGCACTGACAGGAGAGAACCCAGCAACAAGAACCACCCGGTCGTTACCATGCACCAGTCATCAAAACAATGTCAAGACATACTCCCTCCAAACAGGATGAACCGTATTCCCAAACCCTGACCCAGAGCTTACCTGGCTGCAGTTGAGACAGGATGTTTCAAGATAAAAAGTCTGAAACAGGAGACAGTTATCCTGGAGAGTCTTTGCATAGTGCAATTCATTCCCACACTACTGGGGGCCCAGGCCCCCACAGCCTTAAACTTCCTAGATGCATCAATGCTGAGTTCTACATTCATAATACACATCACCATCACTTTTCCGTAGAATACATGGGCCTTAAGCTCACCTAGATAATTAACTGATTATCCTAATAAAAAAGCTTACTATTTTACAACAGCTCACTGTTCTATAGAAATCAAATCATGTGATTTCAAATGTCATGTTCTGAATATTTGAGTTTCAATCCCCTCATTAATCACCCTCAGTAAACTGATTTATTACAGGTATTAATTCAGTTTTTTTTTTCCTGTGGCTGTCAGATTATCAATTCCACAAGCACAAAGTATCATGATAGAACTTATTATCAGTATAAAATTTCTGCAGAGATTACAGAGATTTGGCTTGATAAGAGCAAAATAAGTCAAGACTGATGGAGAAAAATTACTTCAAATGGTTAAATTAAACAGTTGGTTTTTTCAGCTGGAAATAAAGCCCTATTATCAGTCCTGGACTATCTTTTGAAGAAGATGGATTTCACTCCAAGTGCTTTCTCAGAGTTTAGGGCTGGGACCTGCCTTTCCCATGCCATTATCCTTTCCAGGCAACTTCCGTCATTTGCTGGCTTCAAGGAAGCAGCATGCTCAGAGCCTTTCAGATGTCTTTGAAATCAAGGGTAAAGCTCTCTGATTTATTTCCATCTTTTCCCTTTAAATAGCATTCAAGTGCTGCAGGAATTAAACAGTGCATGATTTTGCCTGGCAAATTTTAGGATATGTGAAATTAATCTTATAAAGCATGGCTTCGGTGTGCGTAACTGTTCTACTTTCGCTGCAACTTTAAGCACATAAGAATGAAAATGAATTGCTGATGACAAAGCAATTACTCCGCTCTTGTAGTTCAAGTTAAGCTGAAATAAAAGTACTTCTGCTGCAAAGAAATAAATAAATGACTTGGTTACATATATAGAGAAGATCTGGGTGGAAACTTCTTTCGTATTTTTATTTTTACATGCATGAATTGAGTTTTCTTTTTAGGGTTCCAAGAAGATAAGGACTAGCAGAGGAAATGATCGCTTGCTGAATCCCACTATTTTCCAGGCTCAGCATCAAGCGGGCCTTCTCACTGATCCTTGAACAGAGATACAGGTCTTCTCTAACGTTCACACAGCTTTTCTTAAGTGGTTGAGTTGATATCATATATCTCTAAACCACGTGTTCTTTGTTTGTTTTGTACTGCTGTAACAGAATACCACACATTGCCTAATTTATGAATAAAATAAATTTACCTTGTATGGTTCTGGAGGCCAGGAGGTCCAATCACAAGGTGCCAGCATCTGGCGAGGCCTTCTTGCTGTATCATCCCATAGTAGAAGGTGACGGGACAAGAGACAGCAAGAGAGCAGGAGGGCTGAACTCACTTTCATAACAAACTCATTCTCTTAAGAATAAACCCACTTCTGCTATAACAATATTATTCCTTTCACGAGGGCAGAACCGTCATGATCTAATAAGCTCTTAAAGATCCCACGTCTCAACAGCGTTGCTTTGGGGATTAAGTTTCCAACACATAAACTTTGGGAGACACAAGCGAACCATGGCATGTCTAAAGATGGTACTGTACCATCAAGAAGTAAGAATGTTTTAGGTATCCAGAAAGCCCATCCAAACATCTCCTTCATCTTAATAAAGTTGCAGAGGTCTGGCTATTCAGTGTTCTCTGAAGAAGGACTTACGTGCTGGGCCCTTTTTTTCTAGAACAGACTGAGCTACTCCGCAAATCTCAGTAAAGCCTGCACTAGAGAAATGTCTACGCAGCTTTAGCACTGACACTTCAATTATATTTTTCCATATGATCCTCTGCAGCAGAAGTTAAGGTGACAGTGTGCATCCTCTGAAATCTGTGGAAGACATTGTTGGCTTGCACTGAAAGGAAAACAAAGGTGGCTCAGATGACAGAACTGGAGTATATATACTCCAGCAACCCTGGCTCAGAGGCAGTGTAGACTCTGAGTCTGTGTGCGTGAATCCTGTGAAGACCTGAGCTATTCACTTAGCAGCCACAGAGAATACCACTCTGAATAGGACACTAGTCCTCAAGGGTGAGGGCTCTTAGTGTGTCAACTGGCCATATTCATTTCGGGACTTGGACAAGCCTCTCCTGATGAGCCCTGGAGAAGCTTAAAATTACATATGGCCTTTAGAGAATACCTAATTGTCTGAGAAGACATTGAAAAATGTCTAACATAGAGAAATGAAACAGTCTGTATTATTGGGACCCTGAGCCTATGGGTCCTGACTCTGGCCCTGACTCTCCCATGAAGTAAGAGTCATATGAGGGCTGGGTTACTGAATCCATTAACTATAAGCGAGCACTAATTAGTCTCCTCCAAAGCAGACCATGGAAAGTCTTACCCATGCACAGCTATTTAAATAATGGTCAGTATACACCAGGCTTCATTTGCACTGGAATGATAAATGTGACCCATGTACATAGGTACTCCAATCTCACCCTTCACCTCTCACTACCGTTGACTACAAGTTTTCCCCAGAATCTCATTTCCAGATATAACTACACATTTCCAGAATAATTATATAGGCTACAAGAATATCCCCCCGAACCTAAACTTTACTTCTCCCCTAAATTTTACAAGGTGGGGAGAAGCTCTGAGTCAGGTAAAACGGGGCGATGTCCACATCTCCAGCCCTTTCTGCTTCATTTCTCCTCACAGCCCACCCGTTCCTGCCCACGTCGCAGCCAGCCTCCCCAGAGTGACAACCGTGCTGCTGGCGGGTTCACGCATGTTGTCTTCTTCACAGGACTCACTGCAGTGGGACGTGCAGTCCCTCCTGGCTCACACTTTTTGGTGGGAGTCAGGCTCACTGCCGTGCTTCTGAGCCCCTGGTGACGTGGTTCTTATGTTTATGTCACTGTTCTCCCCCAGGATGCTGCATCAGGGGTTGCAAGTTGGGGTTGGGAGGCAAGAATGCCCTCAAGCGGAGAGCAGACCCTCGCTCCAGACATCCAGGCGTGCTGCGCTGGAGTCATCCTGTATGTGTGGCGAGTCTTCCTTCCTTTTCTTTTCTTTTTGAGATAGGGTCTCACTCTTTTTGTTTTGTTTTGTTTTGTTTTTTGTTTTTGAGACGGAGTTTTGCTCGTTACCCAGGCTGGAGTGCAATGGTGCGATCTCGGCTCACTGCAACCTCCGCCTCCTGGGTTCAAGCAATTCTCCTGCCTCCGCCTCCTGAGTAGCTGGGATTACAGGCACGCGCCACCACGCCCAGCTAATTTTTTTTGTATTTTTAGTAGAGACGGGGTTTCACCATGTTGACCAGGATGGTCTCGATCTCTTGACCTCGTGATCCACCCGCCTCGGCCTCCCAAAGTGCTGGGATTACAGGTGTGAGCCACCGCGCCCGGCTTCACTCTTGTCACCTAGGCTGCAGTGCAGTGGCACAGTCTTGGCTCACTACAACCTCCTCCTCCCGATTCAAGCGATTCTTCTGCCTCAGCCTCCGGGGCAGCTGGGATTATTGGCGCATACCACCAAGGCTGGCTAATTTTGTATATTTAGTAGAGATGGGATTTTGCCACATTGGTGAGGCTGGTCTCAAACGCCTGACCTCAGGTGATTCTTCCACCTTGACCTCCCAAAGTCATAGGATTCCATGCGTGAGCCACCACACCCGGCCGATTCTCTTAACATTCCAGGGATATCCCTCTTATGTCCAGTGTCCTTCAGAGGCTTCAAGTCAGTCATGCAAGTAACACCCATGGAGAAGTTGCCACAGACGATAAGGACAAAAGGTTTTCCAGACACACAAGGTCCCTGCTCCACTCTAATGGAGGGAAGTAGAGATATGTATGTAAACGTAACAGTAGACAATGTAACTTTTAAAATCATTTTCCCAAACACAAATTAGGGTAAGAAGAAGCAGTAGGGAAGGTTTGGAAAGAGGGAGGAAGGTTCATCCGAGGAGAAGACCTAAGAGTTTGGAATCAAATGCTACGTGAAGAGATGCGGCCAGAGCAGAGGAAGTGCAGGTGCAAAGACCGAGAGAAATGAGATTCGTGCAACTGAGGACAAGAGAAGGGCAGGGAGGCTGAGTCCAAGACACAGGGACCAAGTCACCGGAAGAGGAGAGGGGGGTGGGCAGGGCCCTGCAGGTGTGATGAGACGCGTGGATTTCCTTCTCATTGCGAAGGACTCTGGAGGATTTAAGCCTCATAGCAGCTTGATTTGATTTTCCTTTTAAAAGATTCCTCTGACTTCTATGCAGAGAATAGACTGAAGGAAACCAGGAAAACCAGTTTTCGTTGGGAAAGTGGTGCATTTGAGGATGACAGTGGCCTGGTCCATGACCTCCTCCTTGTTACTTGCATGACTGACTTGAAGCCTCTGAAGGACACTGGACATAAGAGGGATATCCCTGGAATTTTAAGAGAATTGGCCAGGTGTGGTGGCTCACACATGGAATCCCATTATTTTGGGAGGCCAAGGTGGGAGAATCGCCTGAGGTCAGGAGTTTGAGACCAGCCTCACCAATGTAGCAAAATCCCATCTCTACTAAAACATCTGTGAGTTTTGAAGTGAGACCAAGTGGACACACTCAACCCATGCCGTCCCATTTCACCTTGCTCTCTCCTGTTCCTGACAAGGGTGATGCATTTACATTTAGGACACAGTGGTCCTAATGGCCAAACTCCGTCCGTACCTCTCAGCTCTCTAGGTAAGAGTGTTCACACCCACCACATCGCACAAGCTTTGGAAGAGCAAACCTCAGTGTCTTGGATTCTCATAGTGTGACCTAGAATGGTGGGGACAGCTTGTCTCCTTGGCATTGAACTACATCCGTCTTGTGCAAGAGTATAGCCACAGGAAGGTGGCTCTGGGCTTTCTGCAGCACAGGGCCCAGGACTAATGACAGTGCCAACCCAAACAAGGACAGCAGCAATTAGAGCGGCCATTTACTGTCATCCGCAGGATGTATTGTGCGATGGAGCCATCTGCTCTGCTGAAGGCCTGAATAGCCATTAGACAGGTACATCTCTGAGTACCAATTGAAGAAAGGGTCCAAGGCTCCTCAAAGAGATTCTCCATTCCAGAAAAACTGAAGGATATGCAGATACCTGTGTCAAGTACAATTAAATATTTCGTGACATTCAAATCTTCTCTTAGTTTTTTTCTTAGTTAAGATAACTTTTTCTTGCTTAAGATAACTGCCTTTCTGGAGTTCACACTCTAACGAAATCTTTCATATTATCAGCCAAATATTACAAAAACATATTCTCCATGAATTCATTTAGCAAGCAGTGCACATAAACATTGTCATCTATTTTGCAGATGAGATAAGTGATGATTTAAAAAGATTAAGGAACTGAAGAATATACCATGCAAGTCTAGACTTCCAATTTGTACAGTTCTACCTTTATTGCCTTTGGAGGACTCTAAAGAGCTTACAAATCCAGCAGCTCATCTCCTCTAACTCTTCCCCGTATTCCAAACCGGAACCCAAAGACTGATAGAATAATGTCAAATCTGGGAGTAAAGACTCTTCCTCTCCCTCCCAGTTCTTACCATGTCACTTAACAACTGCTCAGTTCCTCTCCGGCTTCACACACACACACACAGACACACACACACACACACACACACACACACACAAACACACTCTCCCTCACACACACATCATGGCTACAGAGCATGGCATCTTTGCAATTTATTTCCTTTATGTGGGGAACTGAGTACTGTTATGTTTTGCCATTTCAAGAAGGAATTATAAAGCTACGCTCTGCATCCCATTGTGGCTGGATTGAGGGCAAGGTGAGAGACAGAGGTTAAAGTATGTATGTGTGTTGCTGGAGGAAAAGCGTATTTTTACGTTCCCTTTTTCTACTTGGCAAGCAGATGGTTGGAACCTTCTATGAGTGCCAGGAAGAAACAGCTGGCAAATCAAAACATACTGCAAGTGGTTAGAAGTGCTTATGAGCGTTTGGAAGAAACAACACTTTTGAAAGAGGGGAAGAGTTCAAGCCATACTTAACATGCAGAGATGAGCTTGAAGCAGGAAGCTGGAAGGATGCAGAAACTGTGGGCAGAAGCAGGATCCAGCATGGATTGCCAGCCCCTCCTCAGAAGGTGCCTGCCTGCATAGAACACAGTGGCCATAATGCACCTGAAAGGAAAGGTAGTTCAGAGAAAATGAAGAAGAGAGCGGGAGAGGGAGAGAGGCCAAGAGGAAAGGCAGGGAACAACAGGAGATCGGGAGGGAAAGAGCAGAGCCAGAGAATCAGGGTGACGAGTGGGAAGAACCAAGGAGAGACGACGGAGGATGCCTCCCCACTGGAGGGGTCAGCTCCGCGCTGAATTCTGGAGTTCTCACTTGTTTCCATATTCCTTCGACGTGACTCTCCCTTTGAGCATTTAAAGGCAAACACTTGGTCCCCAGCACCTCCTGTTTTTATTCACAGAAAAAGAAAGCGATGTTGACAAGCGGGACAGAATGCAAGATCCTCAAAGCTCTTTCTGAATGGGCTGACTCCCAATCTGAAGTTGGGAGCAAACATGTGAGACACTTTGCAGGACCACTCAGAGCCACACAGGTTCATGGGTACCTACCCAGACTGGTGAGATGCTCCCACGGGTCACAAGTGAGGAGTTCAAATTACTACAGAAGTGTGAATTGTGACTAGCATCAGATATGCTTGTAATCCTTGCAGCGGGCTGTCTGTGTGTGACAATGGGCTGGTCGCTTACACTCTGGGAGCCTTGGTTGCCTTCTTTGGAATATGTGGGTCACAGCACCCACCTCATAGTTTGACATGAGAATGAAGTGAGACAAAGCACTCAAATGATCAAACAACATGTTCTAAACACTTGGGGATGTTCCATTAATGTCAAAGAGTATTTCACTGATGACCTCAGAAAATAGTCACGGGCCATGACCGTGGTAAACCTGTAACAGATAATCACTACTCCACATTATTCGATGATTGACAGTAGCCATATATGGTCTTTAGTATTTCCATTCACTTTTTGCTATTTTTATATAAAGAAATGTTTCATTTTCCCCAGTATATCCAGGAATCATGAGGATTATGGATTTCAAAAAGGGTAGGTCAAACATCTAAAATGTTTATGTCAGAGACTCTAAAAAATAGTATTACTAGTTTGAATATTTTGATGAAATTAGATCAAGGCAGATAAGGTGATTTAAATATTTACTCCATAATCAGAAACTATTCAACAGCCTATGTACACAAAGAGTGTGAAATGACCAGACAAACCTACCAGATGACTTGGGTTCCATATAATTGTCCAGTAAACTTGAGAAACATATTTACGCTTTTGGTGCCTGAATGTGCTCATTTACAAAATATGCATTATGTGGTTCTAAGTTCTCTTCTAACTTAGGAAATTCCTTGCTATGCCTGGGACCTGAGGTTTCTTTGCTGATTAGATCCCAGACAAATTTATAAAGGAAAATTTGCTGTGTTAGATTCCTTCCTTGACCCCTTCTCACGTCCAGCCTCATCCACGCAGCCTTCCGAAGACCTAAGCTTTCCCACCATGGTACCTTCCAGAATTCTCTCTAGTCAAATTGGAGAAGGTCCTAAACTGGACCTTCCTCTGATCGCATTAACTTTATTTGGACTGTTTCCCATTTGTTAAGTTTTCATTAAATAAGTCCTATTAAGCTTGTAGACAAGCTAGAGATGAGAATCAAGATGTGAGTGTTAAGAGAAGAATCACTGAAAAGCGGATCTGAACTGACCTGCTGTCCGCCGCACCGAGTACAGGTCCAGCCCAGAGGCCTCGGAGGTCATGGACTGGCGCCACCCCTCCCAACATTTTGGCACTTCTGTAGTTTGAAGGACAACTTTTTGGAAGTAGCGATCATTGGAGGAAAAGTCTCTATATTGTAAAGACTCAGTATCTAAATCTAATTATCATGAAAATTAATTTATTTGATTTTCAGCCATCTGGCTCAATTTTTTTTTTCTCTCTACATCCAAAAAAAAAAAAAAAAGATTTTTTAATGGTTAGAAAGCTTCTTTATATCAAATTGGAACTTACCTTCCTCTATTTTTAAACTTTCAGTCCTAGATCTACCCACTGGAGCAGCTCTCTCAAACTGTTTTCCACTTCAACACATATCACGTGTGCAACAGACTCCTCTGGGAGTAAAACCGCCATGACTGTTAATGATGAATCAAAAATGCTGCATGTCTGAATTGTTGTACTAAAAGATCCTGATACTAAAAGATCAGAGGTGGTGTACACACAGTTCCTAGAACAATAGCTTGTTTTACTCTTTAAGAAAACATATTCACGCATTCTTTCATCCGTTCTTTCATTAACATACGTTTATTTATTGCCTCCTATGGCAAGGACCATGCTGGTGCCAAGGATCATCAGTGGTCAAAGCAAGCAAACAACCAACCAGGAAAACTCTTGTCCTCGGGGAAAAAAAAAGTGATACTCTAACTATAGTACTGATTCTTCTCTGCTTTGTAAAATACCTCTACAGTCTGTGCAAACAAATCTCTGAACTGTGGTTAGGGAGTGCTCTGGAGGGGCTTATGAAATGACGTTCATCTCTTTTTCTGTCTCATATTGTTTCAGATGGTGAAAACTTCTATCATGTTCCCCTCTGCCTTCTCACACTTTCTATATTTATTTCTCCTTGACCTGCCTTGAAAATCTTTCACTTTATTTGTTGTTCATCTTTAAGCCAGCGTTTTCATCGGGACAAAAAATGAAATTCGTATGTGGTGAAAGATTTGAAGAAATCAAATCAGGAGTTTGAAATTCTTCGGAAACTGAAGAAAAGAGCCAAGCACGAGAGTGGGAGAAGAGAAAGGACAGTGGATGGAGTGGGGTGAGTTAAATAAGGGTGGGAAAGACTTTGGCTATGGGCCAGTTCCCACCACACATTCAGCTGTGACGTCCCCCAGCCCTGGAGCACTGTGAGACTGCGGTCTCAGGAGTTGAAGGTTCCGAAATGGGGGATGAAGCTGCTGTGAGGATGAAGTTTCTAGATGCTATCACTTTGGGCACCAAAGTAACACGTGGTCACACAAGGTCCAGCATGGGTAAAAATGGGACCTAAATGAAACTTAAAGTTTACAGCGTTGTCAATGTATGGGGGCAACCACTCATTAGCACCATGCTTTGTGCAGATGACATGAACTATACGACACATACATTTCACCCCTTAACTGAAATAGCAATAGGTGGGGAAAGGTGCTAGGGAAGTAGAAGAATGCTCACCGCATAAAAACATTTTATAGACAGGTTGGGTGGCTCACGCTGGTAATCCCAGCACTTTGGGAGGCCTAGGCGGGTGGATGACCTGAGGTCGAGACCAGCCTGACCACCATGGAGAAACCCTGTCTGTACTAAAAATACAAAATTAGCTGGGCATGGTGGCACGTGCCTGTAATCCCGGCTACTCGGGAGGCTGAGGCAGGAGAATCGCTTGAACCTGGGAGGTGGAAGTTGCAGTGAGTGGAGATCGTGCCACTGCACTCCAGTCTGGGCAACAAGAGCAAAACTCCGTCTCAAAAAAAACCAAAACAAAACAAGAAACATTTTAAAATCATTGGGCCTTAGGAAAACAAGAGGCACACCACCTTGTCAGCTACACGTATTGTTTGGGTGGGTGGAGGAGGAATTATACTTTCATTAAGACGAAGTTGTAAAATGAGCCATGTGTGAAAGTTTGAAGGGGTAGTGAAATTGCTCTCAGCCATCTTTCTGTGCCCACTACGGTCACAGCAGTGACACAGTGCACAGCGCTAATGTTGGGTTTGCAGGAAAGGTGGGAGGAGGAGAGACACCACGTGGGGTTAATTACACACCGTGTGGGGTTAATTGCACCACATACATAATTGCTAAGCCAGACCCTCTCTACTTCCGCAGGCTGAATGGCTCCCTGAAATGGATGCTTTTAAGAGTCAGCAACGTTGGACAATTTATTTACAGTAATATAGGGATTCCAGATGGTGCAATGCAAAGGAATAGGAAGAAAATGAGTCATCGAAGACAGCCAGATGCAGTGATGCATGCTTGTAATGTCAGCCCTTTGGGAAGCCAAGGCAGGAAGATGAAGAGTTCAAGACTAGCTTGAGAACCACGGTGAGACCCTGTCTCTACAATTGCTTTTTAATGAGCCGGCACAGTGGCACATGCTTTTGGTCCCAGCTGCCTGAGAGGCTGAGGTGGAAGGATCATTTGAGCCCAGGAGGTTGAGGCTGCAATGAGCTATGATCTTGCCACAGCACTGTAGCCTGTGAGACTCTGTCTCAAATTAAATAAATAAATAAATAACAGTGTGGGCAGAAATGGATAATGGCAAGAAATGAAGTGTGAAGAGATTGACAGGTGTTCGTAGTGCAAGTTCAACTTCAATGTGAATTTCATACAAAATCCCAGTTGACTCAGCATCACAGGGCAGCATCCATTTGATGAAAAAATGTTTGCAGTAGCAATATTTGTGTGAAGAGTTAGAATTGTAGACAGCATAAGACACGTTACTTGTATTTTAACTTTTAACACCTTCCAAAATTAAATAGAATTTGCTTAGTCTCAATCAATTAATCCCCACCCCAAGAATCATGAACTTAATGTAGGCCTCTTATTTCCCCTGAATGTAAAACCAAAGAGTCTGAGTTCATCTACAGTCACTTCAGTCTTGCTATGGACTAGAAATCCAGAATCGCAAGTGGAATTAAAGAAAAACAAGACTCAACCATCTTCTGTCTTCAAGAGACCAATCTCACATGTAATAACATGTAAAGGGTTGAAGAAAGATTTATCATGTAAACAGAAAACAAAAAAAGAGCAGGGATCACTAATCTGATGTCAGATAAAACAGACTTTAAATCACCAACTGCAAACAAACAAACAAAAACACCAAGAAGAGCATTACGCAATCATAAAGCGTTCAACAAGAAGACTTAACTATCATACATATATATTTACCTAATATTGACACACCAAGATTCACAAAACAAGTACTTCTAGACCTATGAAAAGATGTGGACAGCCACACAATAATAGCAGAGGACTTCCACATTCCACTGGCAGCACTAGACAAATCATCAAAGTGAAAAACTAACAAAAAAATGTTGGCTTTAAATTTGACACCTGATCAACTACACCTAACAGACCTCTAGAGAATACGCCATCCAACAACCATAGAATATTTATTCTTCCCATCTGCACATGAAACATACCCTAATATTGACCATATGCTTGGCCATAAAGCACAGTGTCAATAAATTTTAAAAAATCAAAATTATTCCAAGCATACTTTCATGACACAGTGAAATACAAATAGAAATTAACACCTAGGAGATATCTCAGAACTACAAAATTCCATGGAAATTAAACAATTATCTCCAAATGACTTTTGGGTAAACAATAATGTTAAAATAGAAATTTAAAAAATTCCTTGAAATTAATGAAAACGGATAAAACATTCCAAAATCTCTGAACTGCAGCAAAAGCAGTGTTAAGAGGAAAGTGTAAAGTTTTAAATATCTATATCAAGAAGTGAAAATCATCTCAAATTAACACCCAACACCACACCTAGAAGAACTAGAGAAACAAGAACAAACTAACTCCAAAGCTAGCAGAAGAAAAGAACTAAAATCAGACCGGAACTGAATGAAATTGAGACTCAAAAATCTATACAAAAAAAATCAACAAAATGAAAAGCTGCTTCCTTGTAAGGATAAAAAAGACTGATAGACTGCTAGGCAGATTAGCAAAGAAAAAATGAGAGAAGATCCAAATGAGCACGATTAGAAATGACAAAGGTGATACTACAACTGATCCCACAGACATACAAAAGATTCTCAGAGACTATTTTGAACACCTCTATGCATGCCAACTAGAAAATCTAGAGAAAATGGATAAATTCCTGTAAACACACAAACCCTCAAATTGAATCAGGAAGAAATTCAAACCCAACAGACTAATAATGAGTTCTAAAATTGAATCAGTAACATAATGAAACCTACCAACCAAAATAAGTCCTCAAACAGATAAATTCAAAGCTGAATTCTACCAGACATACAAAGAGCTGCTACCAGTACTATTGAAACTTTTTCAAAAAATCCAGGAAAAGAAACTCCTCTCTAACTCATTTTATGACATCCTGATAGCAAAATTTCACAGACATAATGAAAAAAAAAACTTCAGGCCAATATCCTCGATAAACATAGATGCAAAAATCCTTAAGAATACAACATTAAACTGAATCCAGAAGCACATCAAAAATTTAATTCACCATTATCACATGGGCCTTATTCCTGGCATGCAGAGATGTTTCAGCATACACAAATCAATGAATGTGATTCATCACATAAATCATAATGAAAACAAACACCATAAGTTCAGCTCAATAGATGAAAAAAAAGCTCTCAATAAAATCCAGCATCCCTTCATGATAAAAACCCTCAACAAACTAGATGTCAAAAGAACATATCTCAGCCGGGCGCGGTGGCTCACGCCTGTAATCCCAGCACTTTGGGAGGCCGAGGCGGGTGGATCACGAGGTCAAGAGATCGAGACCATCCTGGTCAACATGGTGAAACCCCGTCTCTACTAAAAATACAAAAAATTAGCTGGGCGTGGTGGCACATGCCTGTAATCCCAGCTACTCAGGAGGCTGAGGCAGGAGAATTGCCTGAACCCAGGAGGTGGAGGTTGCGGTGAGCCGAGATCGTGCCATTGCACTCCAGCCTGGGTAACAAGAGCGAAACTCCATCTCAAAAAAAAAAAAAAAAAAAAAAAAAGAACATATCTCAAAATAATAAGAGTCACCTATGACAAACCCACAGCCAATAGCATACTAAACAGGAAAATGCTGAAGTCATTTCCCTTGAGAACGGGAACAAGACAATACCCACTATCCAGTCTTATTCAACATAAGATGGGAAGTCCTAGTCAGAGCAACCAGCAAGAGAAATAAATAAAAGGCATCCAAATAGAAAATGAAAAAATCAAGATATCTCTCTTCACTGATGGTACAATTTTAACCTAAAAAAGAAAAAGAAAAACAGAACTAAACTAAACTAAAGATTCTGCCAAAATCTCGTAGAACTGATACACGATTTCAGTTTGTTTCTGGATACAAAATCAATGTACAAAAATCAGTAGCATTTCTATACAACAATATCATTCAAGCTGAGAGCCAAATCAAGAATGTAATCTGATTTACAATAGTCACCAAAAACCAAAAAAAAGCCACCTAGGAATCATATAACTGAAGAGGTGAAAGAGCTCTAAAAAGAGAATTATGAAACAATGCTGAAAGAAATCACAGAGGGTAAAAACAGAAAAATATTCCATGCTCATGAATTTGAAGAATCAGTATTGTTAAAATATGCATACTACCCAAAGCAATATACAGATTCAATGTTATTGCTATCAAGCTACCACCATCACTTTTCAAAGTACTAGAAAAACTATTCTAAAGTTCATACGGAATCAAAAGGAGCCCACATAGCCAAAGCAAACCTAAGCAAAAAGAGCAAAACGGGTGGCATCACATCACCTAACTTCAAAATACACTACAAAGCCACAGTAACCAAATTATCGTGGTACTAGTACAAAAACAGACACATAGACCAATGGAATGGAATAGAGAACCCAGAAATCAAGCTACACATCTCCGTATACTGGATCTTCAACAAAGTCCACAAAAATAAACAATGGGAAAAAGATTTTCTAATCAATAAATATTGCTGGGATAACCGGCTAGTCATGTACAGAAGACTGAAACTGACCCCTTATCTATCATAATATACAAAAATTCGTTCAAGATGAACTAAACAGACTTAAATGTAAGACATCAAAATATGAAAATTCTGGAAAACCTAGTTAATACCTTTTGCTGCACTGTCCTTGGCAAAGAATTTATGGCTGTCTCCTCAAAAGTAACTGCATGCAGTAAAAACGAGAATTCACAAATGAGACCAATTTAAACTAAAGAGCTTCTGCACAGCAATAGAAACTATCAACATAGTAAACAGAAGGCTTATAGAATGAGAGAAAATATTGGTAAACTGTGTATCTGAGAAAGATCTAAAATTGAGGAACTATGAGGAATGTAAACAAGTGAATAAATAAACCCATCAAAAAATGGGCAAAGAAAATGAACAGACATTTCTCAAAAGAAGACATACATGTGGCCAACAAGCATGTGAAAAAATATTCAACATCACTAATCTTTAGAGAAATGCAAACCAAAACCACAATGAGATACCATCTCACACCAATCAGAATTATTATTACTAAAAAGCCAAAAACAATGTTGGTGTGACTGTGGAGAAAACGTAACACTTGTACACTGTTGGTGGGAATGTAAATCAGTTCAGCTACCGTGGAAGGCAGCTTGGAGGTTTCTCAAAGAACTAAAAGTAGAACTACCACTGGATTCAGCAATCCCATTACCATCAACAGTGGATAGGATAAAGAAAATGTGTATGTATATACAATGGAATATTACGCAGCCGTAAAAAATGAAATCGTATTTTTTGTAGCAACATGGATGCAGCTGGAAGTCAGTATTCTAAGCAAATTATTAGACACGTAATCACATGTTCTCACTTATAAGTGGAAACTGAACATAGACATAAAGTTAATAACAATAGACACTGGGGAATACAAGCGGGGAGAAGGAAGGGAGAGAGGGCAAGGGTTAAAAAACTAGCTGTGGAGTACCATGCTCACTACCTGGGTGACAGATTCAATTGTATCCCACACCTCAGCATCACACAACATACCCTTGCCTAAACCTTCACGTGTACCCTCTGAATGTAAAATAAAAGTTGGCAAAGCTATTAAAAAGGAAACCATTTTGCTTAGGTTGCAATGAAGTATCACTATCAGAATAGTGATCATTTACTAGCAAATTTTATCAAGTGTGTGTAATTGGTGAATGAGATTATATATCTTTGTAATATCACGCTTAATTGAATTAAATAGCAAAGTGAAAGGTATGTACCAATTTTAAAGGTGTTAAAATACAGAAACAAATAATGATGTGCATCTTAAAATATAAATATGATAATACAGAGTCAACCACAGGTCTTCTGTTTATAGCTGCATATTACTGTGAGGTTTCTTCTTTAGATATGACAGCCACTAATCTTAATCAATGAAATAAAACAAACTTAGAATGAAACCTTCAATTTGCTACATTACAAAGTGTTACAGCAAGATTTTAAAGAATAATAAGATATGTTCAATCATTCTGTGACAGAATATAATAATGCTAATAAGAGAAGAAGTGAATTTTGTACAATTATTAAGCATAATACATTTAAAAGCATATTGAAATATTGGTCGCTTTGCTTTTAAAAAAATCCATTTTGTTTTATTTCTATAAATCACACAATAGATTCTTGTATGAATGTGCAATTTTAAGTAAAAATAGTCACTAAATAAAATGCTTTAAAATTTTAAATGAATAAATAAAATAGGTTGGGAAAAATATGTTTGAAAAGATTCCTATCTATCAAAATGATTTCCTCAATAAAAAGTGTTGTGATTTCATGGGCCTGTTCTCCCAGTGGGTGTGCAGACCTCCGTGGCTTGTCTGCGTTTGTCTGTCCTTCCCCACCTTGGTTAGGGTTTTAGAAATCTGCTGCAGCAAACTGCTTGTATTCAAGTGTACCACACGATCTTCCTCTACCTGTCCCTTTGATATGGAACTTTTCCTTTTTTCTTCACAAGTTAAGTATGTTTTTCTTTAAAAAGGAAATCAGTGCAGATGTCACCACACGGCGTCCTGTCTACCTGGATGGTCCGTCATCACACCTTTCTGTTGGCATGCCCACTCGGTACCCTCATACTCTGAACTCTTGCAGGGTAGGGGACATGGCTGAGTTGTCTTTAAACTCCTAAAGTGCGTAGCCTGTGGCTCTTAAAAAAAAATCACTCATTAAATGAAGAGAAGAGAAATGAAAATAATAAACCAAGAAATTCTATTTATTGACTTTCTAATGTAATTCAGGAACTGGATTATGCTACTTACATATCCACTCATCAGGTTAATTCTCAATCCGTCCTTGTGAGGAGGTATACTCTGAGAAGTTGAACAAATGTTGTGTGATTAAAGGGTTAGTAAATGTCAGAGACAGAAAAACAAACCCATGCCAATGTTTTTTGTGTTTTATGCCAATTCTCAAGTGAATAGATATATAAATCGATGATACGTGCCTAATTCTAATATTTGGTAATGCATATTTTATTAAAAGATGAGAACGGGTTTCTAATTTCTTCATTTTTACCAATACTTTGATCTATGATAAAAATATACAGGGTACTTATGTTTTGACAAAAATAGATAGAAATTTTATCATCCAGTTTTAAACACACAAAGATAGAAGTTTTTTTTCCCTAAAAAAGCACATATAATTATCTTTGGAGTTATTTCTCTCTGGTCACATCTCCAAACTGCAGTGGGGCTATCTCTATCCTGTCCGCTGAATGCTGTCAATGTCTTGGAAGGGGTCTCTTCATCTGAGAGTAAGAATTATTATCTATTTCCCAGCAAACAATCCCCAAGAAACATGTCTAAAAGCAACATGCCCAGCATTGTATGGATGAAGATATTTTTGACATCTTACTATTAGTCAGTTAATTAGACACATAAATAGTTTTTCTCCTCCTCATCTCTTCTGAGTTGCAAATGCCAAGCTGGACCCACCTGTGCCTCCCACAGAGCACTGCGGGTTTCCACATGCCAAGGAGGATGCCCGAGTATACGGGATATACCCACTCCTTCCTCTCTCCCACGCAAGGTGCCCGTGAAAGAGGTGACTCTCAGTGTGGTCACAGATTCTATTCCACTCAGAAACGCAGCCAGAAACATAGTCTTTACTCAAAGCTGCTTAGAGGATACTAATCTATTCATCAATGTAATTGTCCAGTCCATTATTAAAGCTCCATGATACATTAAATTCTGTATGAGGAGCTAGCGCTTGATATAAGAGTGAGTCATCCTCCCTCCTTTCAGAAAGCTTATTGACAAATAGAAAGATGGACACATGAAAAGCATCAAGTGTGCTCAGAGTCATAGCAGCGGGATGAGGGTGTGAACAGACAGCTTGCTTTAAGCTGCGCAAGTTAGGGAAGAGTTCATAGAGGGGGAAGGATGGGAAGAGCACACGAAACGCAAAAGAAATGACCCTTCCTCAAAGCACAGAGGGGGAAGGAGCATAGGATGTTTAGAAACAGACTATTTGCTCTAAGACAGAGCCCTAGGCCAGGCGTGAGGGCGAAGTGGCGATGCTGTCTGGGGTACACACCTGGGCTTCATCGCCTCCCACCAGGAAACTTTCGGACAGGGACACACAGGAGGAATTCGGAGTGGAGGTTTAATAGGCAAGAGGAAGAGAAAAAAAGAGAAAGGAAAACAGCTCTCTCTCTCTCCTGAGAAAGAGGGAATTCCGAGAGGAAAAACAACTGTCCGGCTGCAAATGTGCTGGATGTTATAGTGCGGCTTGAGGAGGCGGGGTCTGATTTCCTTCTGGCTCGCAGATTGATTCCACCAAGTACGATGTTTACATAATGCCCAGGGAAGGCTGGCGGCCCCATCTGATCTTGCTTTGCAACTGGGCTTTCCAGCTGGCCAGGCCGTCTTGGCTGCTCCTGCTGTGCACGTGGCTGGCAAAGAGAAGCCAAGATGGAGCTACCATCTTGAACAAGATTGGCGTAACTGCTGGCATCTGTGTCTGCGGCTCGGTCTTACAGGCTGCAGGCTGCTGGTTGTTAGAAAAGAAAATAATTTGGGGCTACTTTTCATTAAAAGGAAAACCTTATTGAGGACTTCATACCGTCACTATCTGCCTAAGTGATTCTTCTCAACTACTGTATCATTGGGACCTAGCCATAGGGAAAGTAGGAAGATAGAAGGCACTGGATGTCAGTCTCTCTCTCTCTTTTTTTTTTTTTTTTTTTTTTTGAGACAGAGTCTCCATCTGTCGGCCAAGCTGGAGCGCAGTGGTGCAACCTCGGCTCACTGCAGCCTCTGCCTCCCAGGTTCAAGCAATCCTCTGCCTCAGCCTCCCGAGGAGCTGGGATTACAGGCACCCACCACCATGCCTGCCTAATTTTTGTATTTTTAGTAGAGATGGGGTTTCACCATATTGGTCAGGCTGGTCACGAACTCACGACCTCAGGGGATCTGCCCGCTTCAGCCTCCCAAAGTGCTGGGATTACAGGTGTGAGCCATCACACCTGGCCTAGATGTTGTTCTTAAAAATGTGCACTGTGTCTCTTTGGGTAAACAGACCCACTGAAGAATGAAAAGAATGGAAATAATGCAATCATTTTTGCATTTAGAAAGCTATCTTTTGACGGTGGGAGGTTGAGTTGAATTGCAGTGGGAGATGGTGTCATGGATCTGAACAGAGGCAGGAGAAATGTTCATAGACACTGAGTGGAAAAACTGCAATGGCATGAACGGGGCTTATTTGCTTTCGGTTATAGGCTAAGCTTTAAAAAGAGGGTTAGAAAATGATGCCCAGACCTCTCACTTGGGTGAAAGGTTTGAGAGAATCCACCAATGGCAGAAAAGAAGAAAGGTTTGGAATGGAGTGGGCCAGGTGGGAAGAAAGAGACCGAGGAGCGACTTGGATATGGTAACACTGCGGTGCTTACAGAGCATTCACGTGGCGATTTGTAATTGAAGATTAATTGATGGAACTGGGCCTCAGTAAGGAGATCTGAGCTGGACATATGTGGATTACTAATTCGTGATCTTCATCACTGAGCTTTTTTCAAGGTGGTGATTGATTAGGCTTCGTTTTTCATACAATTTAATACAACTTATTCTGCATATCTCTTAGGGCCACATCTGTGCCATCTGCTCCTGCCACAAATGGGCCACTCATTTCGAGGCTCTGTGTCAACTGCATTGCCCATCTTCCCCAGAGCGCTTCTCAGATGAGTCAGTGGTGTAAACGTGTTTGCCTGATTATCTTTCAACTGCGTCTTTCCTTCTGCTTTCTCAGCCCCATGAGGAAGCTCCCACTGGTCAGGAATAAATCCATAGCTGTATCCTGTTTCCTTGTTTTTCATTCTGGATAATTCTCTTGGCATGTTTAATTGGAACTCATAATGAAAAGGGGTTTTGTTTTGTTTGATCTGGTTTGGTTTTGAAGAGAAATTGTCTTTTGAATTTATCAAACTTGATTCTGTTTTCCGTCCCTTACCATGTATGGGGCATGTAAGGAGTAAATCTTGACAGTACGTGTGGTAGAGTCTGTGTATTTGACCCTGCCCAGATCTCATCTTGAATTGTAATCCCCAGTGCTGGAGGCGGGCCTGGTGGGAGGTGTTTGGACCATGGGGTGGATTCCTCATGGCATCCCTTCCACTCTCGTGGTGATAGTGAGTTCTCCAGAGATCTCATTGTGTAAAAGTGTGTGGTACCTGCCCTCGATGCCTACTCTCTTGCTCCTGCTTTTGCCATGTGGCATACGTGCTCCCCCTTTGCCTTCTGCCATGATTGTAAGCTTCCTGAGGCCCCCCTAGAAGCTGAGCAGATGCCAGCACTATGTTTCCTGAAAAGCTTGTGGAAGTGTGAGCCAATTAAACCTATTTTCTTTATAAATTACTTAGTCTCAGGTATTTCTTTACGGCAGTGCAAGAACAGCCTAATACCTCCTGCAGTCGTTGAAACTTGTAACCACAGAGAGTCAAATTTATGAAACCTGGACCCTGTAACTTTTATGGTGTAGAGCAGCCAATTTAAGAAGCGATTCCAGGAGGAGACAGGTGGAGTCAGACTCACCACGGAGCTTTCTTACACAGGTACAAGTGCCCCTGATCCTTACATCTCTCAGACTAAAAGGGTACCCAGTATGACCCATGAAAGGACATTAACTAATATCGCTGCCTTCCACTTGGTCTTTGGATCACTACAATTCAAAATAATCATTTATTCTCCTCTTCAGCTCATTAATAATTAGCACATCCCTTCAAGGTATGTATATAAAGAAGAGAATGACTATATACGAATCAAGCAGAACTGTGCCCTTTAATATCATTCTAATTAAACTTTCTTTTTCGGAGAGCAGAAGAGAAGGATCAAAGAAGGTAAGTTTACTGTTGTGCTTAAAAGGAAGAAGTACGGTTCAAATTCTGTCTGAGGAAGCTGAAATTCGAAACCCGAATTTAAAGAATTGATTTAACAGTGGGTAACTTTCAGTTGAAATAATGGTTTTAGTTCTGCAAAATACATAACCACAAATTTCCCTAGTTAAAACATATTTCCGGCCGGGTGCGGTGGCTCAAGCCTGTAATCCCAGCACTTTGGGAGGCCGAGGCGGGTGGATCACGAGGTCGAGAGATCGAGACCATCCTGGTCAACGTGGTGAAACCCCGTCTCTACTAAAAATACAAAAAATCAGCTGGGCATGGTGGCACATGCCTGTAATCCCAGCTACTCAGGAGGCTGAGGCAGGAGAATTGCCTGAGCCCAGGAGGCGGAGGTTGCAGTGAGCCGAGATGGCGCCATTGCACTCCAGCCTGGGTAACAAGAGCGAAACTCCGTCTCAAACAAACAAACAAACAAACAAACAAACAAACAAAACAAAACAAAAACATATTTCCAAAACACCATTTATTTGTATTTGAAAACGTAAAATCTCATAGGGAAAAGAACTGATTGGCCCAGTCACCTATCCTATTATTGCTATTCACCTACTCCCACCAAAGATTTGAGTACATCCCATGCTGGGAATTTGTTGCTTATAAGATCAGAACATCTTATGTCTTTCTTCTATTTCACTAAAATCTGTAATTGCATACTCCACGTATTTGTCTTATTTCTGTTTCTTTATGAATACGACACAATTTTATGAAATTCACATACAGTATTGTATATCAAAACTGCTTAGTAAACTTAGAAATGTGAAGATGTTTCCTTCTGGTCAATTCTGTCACATTTTATCGTGATAAAACACAAAATATTTTGACCTTTAAAAGTAACATCCAGAAGATATCCAATTATTATTGCAATGCCTAGAAAAACACAGAAGTATATTAGAGGTACACAAAATACATAGAAAAATAAGTAAATGAAGAGAAAATTTGGAGCTGAGTCAGAAAAAGAAATTGAATGTAAGAGAGAGGAAAATGAGTAGGTGGGCCTAGATCAGGGTGCAGTGGAAAACCTGCAGCAAGTTAACAATTATGATTTTAGTAATTATGTTTCATGATGATGTGAAGAAAAAGGAAAGATGTTGAAAGTCTGTCTCACTATGATAAGGCTAAGTAAGAGGATTTAATGTAAGGTAAGATCCCTTAAATATTCTGCTTAATAAGCACCAATCTTTTAAAAGTGCTTTACATATGTTAACTCATTTAGTCTTCACAGCAATCCCACAAGGCAGGTTCCATTATTATTCCCTTTTAGGGATCAGGAGAATGAGATACATAGATATTAATAACTTGTCCAAGGTTATAGAGCAGGTGAATGACAAAGTGAGGTCCTAAGTCCTGGCAGTCTCCTTAAAAGGCCATGGTTTTAATTACTGTGAGTCAGTGAGATTGACTCTTTGGGTGGCAGCTATTATACTTCTGATAACCAGGAAGTATGCTTTCTTGGAGGTGGAAATAGACTGTTTATGCTCTTCAAATATAGAGGCAGCATTTCTGAAGAATCCTGGTCAAAACCTTTACAAGATTAGACCGCGATAAGTTTATAGTTAGAATAATGGTGTCATTTATAGCCCCAAATAGGGCATTTTTGAGGGTAAAAATGACAAATTGAAAATTAAATTAGAATAAAGGTACCAAGAAATTTTCCTAGCAAACCAGGATAAATAAATATAAAACATTTTCCCAGAATTTGTATATTATAGAGCAAGACCCCATCAAATAAATTAAAGATTCTGATGTTAAGAAGAAATAGGATTAATGGGCAGCTGTTTTTTCCATTGATGTGATTTTTTTTTTTCCACTGTCATTTATCTTCTGTAAAACAGTAACATTTACCTTACATCAGCTCATGCATTTGAAAAAGGGAATATCAACATTGAAATACAGTAGGCTGGCATAAACCCTGAAATGTGCTTGCCATCACAGAGACTGGTGGTTTTTCCCTGAGGCAGATTTTTAGTTGTTTTTAGACATTACCATGGCTGTATCCTTGGGTCATTTATCTTCCTGCTCTACCTTGTCATTTCAACACCCATCCACCTATCCACCTATCCATTCACATCCAATTTGAGTTTTGTCTGCTACTAGGCTTTGCAAAGGACAGTTTTCATCATTATAAGCAAAGATCATCTTTCCTTTCTCCCCCATAACAATGGTCATCAAATAATAGAAATTTGTTAGAGTCATCTGGTGATGCATTTTAAGTCACTGCTTATATAAACAATACTCAAGATAAATTTCTATAGATTCATAAATGAGTCACAAAAACAAACCATAAGGGAAATTTAGAATGATCAGGCTACAGGTCAAATGTTGAAAGGAAAACATACTGCTCTCTCTTCTTTCTCTTTTTAAGACTGCTGGAAATTGAGTGGTAGGTGCTTCTTTTAGTCATCTTATTCAAGGTAATTTTGTGTCATCTTATTCAGGTAATCCAGTCTAAAAATTCCATGTTAGGCATAAAAGTATCTCACTAAGCACCATGTGCTATTGGAGGAAAAGGAGAGAGTTCACACAGCAGCTAGAATCCCCAGGAAAAAAAGGCATGCAGGAGAATCACCGTTAGATGATATTGCTGCCTTTTTCTGCTTAGTATATGCAGATGATCAATATTAAAGACAAAATAATTACAGGAACGATGATGGATTTTAATTACACATTCTGCTTACAAATACAGTACTTCATCAGATATGTGACTGGCGAATACTTCCTCCAACTCTATAGCTTATCTTTTTATTCCTTAAATAGTGTCTTTCACAGATAAAACATTTGTAATTTGATATAACTTGAGTAAATTTTGGTAGTTTGTGAGGTTTTTTGTTTGTTTGTTTTTTAGATAAAGTCTCTCTCACTGTCACCCAGGCTGGAGTGTAGTGGCGTGATCTCAGCTCACTGTGATCTCCAGTTCATGGGTTCAAGTGATTCTCTTGCTTCAGAGTAGCTGGGACTATAGGCACGCACCACCACGTTGGGCTAATTTTTGTATTTTTGTGTTTTTAGTAGAGATCAGGCTGTTCTCCAACACCTGGGTTCAAGTGATCCACCTGCCTCTGCTCCCCAAAGTGCTGGGATTACAGGTGTGAACCAACATGCCCAGCCAAGTTTGTGTGTGTGTGTATGTGTGTGTGTGTGTGTTTATGTGTGTGTTTTGAGAAACTGTTTTTTTTTTTTTTTTTTTTTTTTTTTGTCAAAGTTGTCAAATTTGTATGTGGAAAGGTGCTCAAAGTGTTCCTATGACTTGAAGCTGAGTCAGCAAAAGTAAAGCATGAAATGTATGAGAGAGGAAAATCGGTGGCATGTGGATTGAGTGTGATGAGGCTTTTAATGCCTGCTATGCCTGCAGTGATAGTCTCCTCTCATTCCTGATACTAGTAATGTGTCTTCTCTTTTCTGTTTGCTAGTCTTGTTAAAAAATACTGTATTGATGATTTCAAAGAACCATCTTAATTTCACTGATTTTTCTGCATGTCTTTGAGTGTTTAGTTGCCTCTGTCAATCCTGAGCCAGAACAGGAGGGCTTCTCTGAAACTGTGTGCCACAGTGTTCACCTTTGAGTTTCAGGCTGTATTGAGTTCAGCTGGGAGACATCAGAGACAGAAAGAGATAGAAAGAGAGTGGGGTAGGGAGAAAGAGAAAGAACTGTACTCATGTACAGTTCAATGGCTTCAAAGTCGGATGTTCTTCTGCAATTTCCTGCTGGTATTTACATTACAATAGTCAAAGAGTTTCTCTTGGCTGCATACTGTCCAGGTTTCATGGCCGCATTCGCTGGAAGATCACGCATGAAGCATGCTCATTCCATCTCACCCAGCACTGGAACATGGCAGTAGTTTTTCAGTACTTATTTTCTACTGTAAACCCTAAGCTTCATACCTTATTATTAAGCAATAAGAAGAATCTCACAAAGAAGCCCTGTGTCACTGGTTGTCTGTTGGGATAGCAATGTAATAACAAGAAAAATAAAACCCTATGGGAGGGACGTATTTCAGAGCCTTAAAAGTCCATTGTTCAGTTACGGTTGAAATGCCTTCCATTGTTCTTGCACGCACGCTTTTTTCCCCCTCTGTGTATATCTTGGAGATACTTTTGTAAAATTGTTGCTTTAATAAAATGTCAAACCTAAAGACAAGTTTTGAGAATAATATAGAAAACTCTCAGCTGTCGTTTACTTCAACTTAGCAAATGTTAACATTTTTTCCTTCCTTTCTCATTTTATTCAATTGATTATACTTACTACTCTTCATTATTTATTTCAGTGTTCAAATTTTCATAATTCGGAGTGAACCTCATCATTGTGAAACTTTTTTCATTTTTGGCATATTGTTATTTTTTGTTACATTCTCACTTTCTGGCAATCAAAATACCCCTTGTTCCTTGTAAATATGCAGAACTACCATGTACTGATTTTTAAAGATGTCCCAGTTTCTAGAACTGAAATAAATCCTTTCTCCAAGAGGCTAAGACTTCTCTCAGAAGGAAATTCTATCTGGAAACCAAGATATGTCTATTGTTATTGGGGGATCCCATTGGTTTTTTCTCTACAGCAAATTAAACCTGGCTTGAAGCTTCCCTGATTAGACTTGAGAAAAATCCTCTTTCATTGATTTAGTGAACTTTGGTTATTTTCTCTTCTTCAATGGGCTTTTACCCTGGGGCTCATGCAACCTGGAGCGCAGAAGGAGAGCCCTGTGGCTCTTGTCACTGTGACCACTGCTGCTCTTCCTCCTTGTGCAGACCCAAGAGGCCCAGCACATCAGGCCGCTCTTCCAGCAGCCTCACCTCCCCGTGCTGAGCTCGGCTCTGGAGACCTCTGTTGGGGTTTTCATGGTGGGGTCCCCAGGGCCCAGTGCATACACACCCACCCTGGGCTGCTGCATGAAGGCATAACCAAACCTCTGGGCCTTGCCAGGTTTGTTCCTAGGGCTTTTTAGCAGGAAAAGCAAGGGGGAAAATGTATACACTCATATGCACATATACACATAATACACATATATGCATTTATACGTGCACACATTTATCTATCAGAGCCGTGACTTCATTCTAAATCTCACCAAGGACAGTCAATTCCACACTAACACACCACGATTTATTCTCATCGTTTTCCTGTCCATAACTTTCCAGCTGTGAAAACTCTCAATAATCGAATTAGTTGCTCAATCCTAAGAATTAGTCATCATAAAACTGTACAAAACAAACTAGATGTAATCATTCAAACTGAGTTAAAAGCTCTCTTTTTCTTTAAGCTGAGGAGATCCACTTTGTTCAAAAGTTATTTGGATTACTTCTTTCATTGTTTGGGTGTGATTGTTACTCAATGGAAACAAAATTATGCTCATTTGTTTCTCTTTGTATTACATTTTGGTTCTAATTTTTTCAATTCTTCTTGCTTTGTTTTGCTAATATTTTGGTGGTGGTGTTTTGCTTTGTGTACAAAAAAATATTAATCTAGCTCCAAATGTCAAAACCCTGCAAAAAGGTTTATTCAGAGAAATATACTCCATCTCTATTACCTAGCCCCTCTAGGTAAACAATTTCAATAATTTCTGTATATCTTTCCTGTATTTCTGTTTTATAAAGTAAGCATGTGTGTGTGTATGAATATCTGTATTTAATATATATCATATATTAAATAATTTAATTAAATATATTTAATAAATGTAATTATAATTCAAATAATTAAATATATTTAATAAACATATTCAATTCAATATCTACTATATATTACTTTTATATTATTTTACAGTAATTAATTTATTAAATCAATATTTTAAATATTAAATTATATTTAAATTATTATTGTATTTAACTTTTATCAAATACATAATGAACATTAAATATATAATTAATGTGCATTTACTATTATATACTTAATATATATTTAATTAATACATACATTTTAAAAAATGTTTGCTTTTGCCATTTAACAATTGATTGTGGATATCATTCCATTTGAGTTCATAGAGATATTCCTTAATCTTTATTACATCTACATATTTTATTGACAAATACATCACCATTTATTCGAATACCTTCCCATGTGCATGGGCATTTATGTTGGTTCCAGTATTTGACACGCAAAAGTTTGACATTTCATTTTCATGCAATCCAACGTGTTAATTTCATTGCTCCTGGGTTTTGCATCTTGTACTTTGCGTGGATCAGTCAATTTCTATCTCCAGCTATTTGATCCACTTACAGCAGCGTTTCTTAACTTTGGTGCTATTAACATTCTAGGCAAGATGATTCTTTGTTGTAGGGCTTATCCTGAGCATTATATTAATAGAATTTTATCAGTGTCTCCAGCCTTTACCCAAAAGATGGGAGTATCATCCCTCAGTTACAAAAATGTCTCCAGATATCACCATGTCCCTATCGAGGAAGACAGACAAAATGGTGCATGTGATAGCCACTGATTCAGAGTATATATACTCTTTTAATGGCAAGCTGTTGTTCTATGTTTAATTACCCAGAAGGATTAGTAAGTTCATTGTGACTTCTTTTCCAAAGGTTTTTCTTTCTCACTTTTTTAAAAAACTTATTTGTATAGTTGAATGCAAAGCTTTACTAATATTTTGTATTGAAATTCTGTTAAATTTATAATTAAGAGACAACCAACATGGAAAATAAAATAGCTTACATTAAAATGTAACTGCAAATAAATGCAATGAATACCAATGATATGAAGATTAAACATAATAAATAAAAGCAAATTTAATGTAAACCAATAAAACAAGTTACAGTGATTTAACTGAATAACAGAGATGCGTATCTGAAAATAATTTCCTTGATTAGAAGAATAAAATGGTTTTTATTGATTGACAGTAAAGGAACCTTAGATTTAAGGAAAAACTTACAACCTCAGTGAGGCATTTTTGACATCAAACAGTACTGTAAATTCCATGTTTTGAGTACATGTTCCTATAAAATATATATATATGTATATATATATATACATATATATACACATATATATGTATATATATATATATATGTATATTGCAGTGAGAGCCGTATTATCTGGTAGAAAAGAAAAATGTCTAACCAAAATTGTGTGATTCTCCTTATAGTTTGGTTTTAATAAGCCAGCTGAAGGATTTCCTGGAATCAATGCTACAGGGTCAAGTTATTCGATAAAATCTACAAAATCATGATGAAGGGATGAGGTTTTGTATTCAGGTTGGCTTTTACTTACAGAAGTAAATGCTTATTATGATATTTATATCAAATTTTTCAATAGTTTCAAGTCCAAAATATATTCAGAAAGTTATACCAAAATGTATTCAGTTTGTTCTGACAATAAAGAGGATGAAATTTATCAAAACCAATTGTTTATTCTCTTAGCTTCAATTTTGCAGTTATCAGAATGATTATTTGTTTATTTATTTATTGAGACAGGGTCTCATTCTGTCACCCAGGCTGAAGTGCAGTGGTGCCATCTTGGCTTACTGCAATTTCCACCTTCTTGGTTCAAGCGATCCTCCAAGTACCAGGGATCACAAGCGTGTGTCATCGTGCTTGGTTAATTTTTGTATTTTTAATAGAGGCAGGGTTTCGCTATGTTGACAAGGCTGGTTTTGAACTCTTGGCCTGAACTGATCCACCCACCTTGGCCTCCCAAATTGTTGGGATTACAAGCGTGAGTCACCGTGCCAGCCTCAGAATTATTTTATTCCTGTAATATTGCCTTATAAACATAAATTTAAGTTATTCAAATATTCTAACAAGATGTGCTGGAAATTGCCAATTTGCAAAAGCCATCTCCCATGGTCAAGTTTATCTGTAACTTGTACCCACTGAGAATGTTTCCACGAAGGAAGCAGTAACCTTCTACATAAGCCAGTTGTTTGTAGACACTGTACTTTTCAGAAAGCTGAAACAGACTCTGTTATAAAGTATCTTGCCTTTCTTCTTATTAATAGATGTGCATAGACTAGTAAAGACTTGTATGTGTCTCCACGATTCTCCCTACAGAATTGTGGTCTTAACTCCAGTTCATAAATGTATCATATTTATCGTGAAGTCAATACTAAGTTCGGAATTTTCTACTTCAAGTATGTGATTTGTTTGCTACTAAATATCTTTATTGGCTTTTTGAAATTTTTGGTAACCGATTCAAAAAACAAAAGATTTGAAGGAGTTCACGGTATCAGTGCATTTATCAATTTTTTATTGAGACATATTAACTTTGTTATACTTGTAATAAAAAAATTGTTATTTTTCATTTGTGATGAGATCTATAACTGCACAACCAGCTGTGTCAAGGGAAGCAAAATCAATCATTTTGCAAGCTTTGACCTTTATTACTTTGACCATTAGGAGCAGGTAAAATAAATGTCTCATAAATTATTTCACAAACTTCTTTATTATTCAATAAATGAAATTTCCAGGACTTTCATGTTTTCAACCTCTGTCCATCTTCTGGTAAGTTTACAAGATCCACTTACTTTGCTTCAAACTTTGTGAGTTTTGCCTTGTGTTCTTTCTGCATTTCCAAATAACATTTGGGGATGGTCTATTTCCAGAAATTGTATTCGCAAATATTTAAACACACCTGATAGATTTCATACCATTACCTATTTTGTAAAATACTTCAAGTAAGCCCCATCATATTACCTGAGGTTTAAAAAATTTTTTAAATTGTGCTGGAACTTTTACAACAATAACAGATATTTAAGTAAGCATTCATCTGTCTCTCCACATATTGCATAAAGATAGAGAAATTAATTTGTTAGATTTAAGAAGTGATTTTAAAAAAACTTTTCTTTTGGTATTTTTAAAATCCAGTATTCAAACACTGATTTATACCGAGTTCAGCAGAAAAAACAGGGCAGGAATAGAAGTAGGAAGGAAGAAAGAGAGCAAGGGAAGGTAAGAGTGCACCATTGAGCCCGATTCACAATTTCTGCATGCACATACTTTGGCCATTGAAATACTGCTGAATTCCACAGGCAAGCTGTTGATATGTGCCAGAAAGGAATATAGCAAGGAATAAAAAAATATATATTATTTGTGAATGCATACTAGTGACCCAAAGTGTCCTTTCTAGCTATACTTCCTAAGAACTACAGCAGAAACTTAGATGATCGAAGGTGAGTGAGGTAAGGTTCATACGTTAATTAATTTTCTTAAAATTCCTTCAGCTGGAGAAAGCATGGGTTGTTTTGAATTCAAGGATGACTTCACAAACATGCTTATGCCCTAATTCATTTAAGAAACATTCCTTATTCCCAGTTATGTAGAGTAACAGTTAAGAAAGAGTAACAAGTTTATGCACATAGCAAAAAATTGTACAAACCCCAAGGTAAAAAGTAATTCTAAATTTCTACTGCTATATATACATATACATATGTATGTGAAGATGTATATATATATAATGCAGTTTTAGGTGATTAAAAAAAAAAAAAAAACTAACACCAAGCCAACTCTTAGGACTAATTTGTACATAATTGTAGTAGTGTAAGCCCTTGTGGTTCAGAAGAAAACAAAACAAAACAAAAAAGAATGTGCACTAACTCTTCCTAGCAACAAAAGTATTTTGAAGCTTCTCCCTGGTTGCACTTTTCTCATTTCTCCCTAAGAAATAGTTGGAACTACAAAATTCCCTTTACTATTACTGTAGGATGCTGAGAAGAGATAAACTGGTGAAGAATGTGTGGAGGGAGTGTAATGTCTGCTGGAGGCTGCTGATAAGTCCGAGCTTCAGAGCTCTCACTAATCGGGTCCTTCCTGAGCTTCTTCCAGTCCGAGGACATTATGCATTGCTCCTGCAGACAACTGCATCGTAATGAGTGTCCTCGGGGTGGTGGTAGCCTGTGTTCCTCCTAATTTCCCATTTTATCTTTTGCTCCATTTCTTTGGTCTCTGACTCCTGCGGTGTTACAGGGACCCACCTCAGAGTCTTGTTTATTTTCAAGCATTATTTATTTGTAAAAAAAAAATGCAGCTGGACTATGGAAAGCTGTGCAGAGGCCATCACAGCCTTAATGCAAGTGGATAATCTGACCCTGCGGTATAGGAATCCTAAAGCCAGACCCTAAAAAGTTAGTATGTTCTGTCCAGAATCGTAGGCAAATGTATTAATTTTATGGGGGAGGGGTAGGAGTATTCCATATAATTTGATTAAAATAATTACGGCGATCTTGACCCATTTCCTTATCTATCAGAATTATTCTGGTCCTTCAAGTGTTGCTTCAAGGTGCAGCTCTTACAGAAGCATTCTTAGTGTAATTCACGTCAGTTTCCCCTTGAATGAATCAGGATGACATTAGTATGTGCACAAGCATTCACAGATAGTTACCAATTATATCATGAAAAAAATAAACTGAAAATAACAAGCAAATTCTGTCTCATCCTTTCAACGAGTGTCAGAATAATTTTTTCTTTAGCACATACCTGATTATTGCACGGGAAGTTCGTATTTAACTGCCTACTTTTTGTATATCAACACAAATCCCCTACAGGTAAGAAAACACTGTTGGTAGATGTATAGTTCCCATATTCAACCCATGTCAGCCACCATCCTATCGTTCCCTGGATTTTTTTTTTTTTTCAGATACCTGCCAGTGTCTGCTGAACACAGAGCAAACCTACCAAGATTCCTAGTCTCCTGGAAGGCCCCAACACTGAGCCTTCGATGAGAGAAAATATCCTACATTCCCCTATCCATTGTAAGGGGGCCTGGAACTAACCACACATCACACATTAACAACCATTCTAAGAAATCTTCTCCATTTTCCAATAGTCGTCAAGGAAACTGTCCAGGGCCGCGTGCTGTCCACATTTTTTCTAAACCATGCATAGCTGGTCCAGCATGTCAGTGGGAAATTGGAGCACTTGCCAACTATGGTCAGTTCTGTTTTCTTAACTCCAATGCAGCTCAAAGACCTAGCGTGCTCTTGTTCACATCCTGTTACATGCAGAGGGTTGTTTCCCTCATTTGTATCATTTATTTGGGAAAGAATTTCAATGGCATGATTATATGAATATGCATGAACATTTTTGTGATTCATAAACTCCGCTATATCTCATTTGACTACCTCTATTTTCCTCAACTCCTCGCAGCTGGGCTTCTTGCTGCCTCCCACCAAAAACCAGAGCTGTCTGAGGCAGCCTGGCACCTGTGAGCATCACGGGTTGGAATATTTTCAAGGACTTAACAGGCTTCACATAAGGCTCTTGAGTAAGAGCCCTGGATGCTGCCCAGGAGCCTCTGCCTTTAAATAAGAGCCCTGAGTCTCTGGGTCGAGCCACCAAGATCTGCCAAGGGAATCTGGGCTCCTGGAGAGCTCAAGGCAGATGTTCCAGTGAGGTTTAGTGCCCCTCTGTTCAAAGAGTCAAGTGAGGCAGGCTCACCAGTTATACAGGTGAAAACAACACCCAATAGCAAACTGGCCTTAAGGGCTTCCAGGAGAATTTTGGACATGAAATAGTATATCGCAGATACCACTGGCTTATCATTCTCAGCGTCAAACAAGACACCCAGCTGTCACCAGAGATAAAAATTAGACTTTTCTGTCAAGCTATAAATCAACTTTTTTCTTACACAACATTTCCCAAGTTTCAATTAGTGTTGAGTTTGTATCTTTAGGCTTCAGACAGTAATAGGAAAAATCAACTCTGGTTTTCCTTTTCACTACTCATACCACTCAGTATTTTACTTCAGACACCAAACTGTATAGTAGGAAAACACAACACTACGCTCCTACTAGTCTCACTCAATACAGAACCTTTCTGATTACCAAAATGTGTGTGTTCCCACACCAACCAAGTCTCTAGCATCAGCTGGGTGTCCTGGAATTCAGTTCAATTCTGACACTATCCCCCTGGAAGTATCCTCAGCCCGCCAGGCCAAGAATTCAGTCCAACCTTCCTCTTCAGATGCCAATCCCAAGCTCAGACCTCCAGGAATTTGGGGAAACTGACTATCAATTGGGGTTTCCACAATCCCCACTTCGTGTTTGATCATTTGCTAGAATGGCTCGTAGAACTCAGGGAAACACTTCCTTACATCTATCAGATTATTATTTGATAAAGGATATATAAAGGGATACTTATGAGTGGCTAAACGAAGAGATACTTAAGGCAAAGTCTGGAAGTGTCCTCTGCAGTCCACATTGAATGGAGGTGCATCATCCTCCTGGCAGATGGATGTGTTCACCTACCGAGAAACTCTCCAACCCCAAAGTTTAGTAAGTTTTGTGGAGGAATACTCATGTTGGCATGATTTGTTATTATTAACTCCATCTCCAGCCCCCTTCTCTTGCTAGAGGATGGGGGTTAGAGTTGAAAGCTCCAAGCTTCTAATCATGGTCTCATCTTTTTGGGAACATACCTCCACCTGGGAGCCCACTAAGAGTTGTCTCATTAGAACAAAAGACACTCGTATCACCCAAGAAATTCCAAGGGTTCGAAAGTTCCAATGGTTCCAAAGAGCCCCCCAAGATTTGTGTTATTTAAAGAAATTAAAAAAGACATTCCTATCACCCAAGAAATTACAAGGTTCTGTGTCAGGAATCCGGGTCAGAGACACAATATTTGGACAAAAGATGATCCTAATACCCTCACTGCTCAGGAAACTACAAGGGTTTTAAGAGGTTTGTAACCTGGAAAGGGGGATAAAGACCAAATATCTATTTCGTATTCTAGTACAATATCACTGCTTGAATTCTGTGTCTATTTAAAATAAAGGCTGATGTACATCTTCCTAAGTATTTTCCCAGCAGGTATTCCCTGGGTAGGCATTACCCAGGGAGATCCAGAATTACAACCTACTCTTCGTATCTCTTTATCCCTCTACCATCATTTTAATTAGAAAGTCTGAGCCTGGTGAGCTTCTTGGCCTAATATGTTATTCTCCCTCTTCCTCGGATCCTGGAAAAGGATCAGATTCCAAGGCTGAGACCTCTCATGATTCCTCCTTAATTTCCAAGTGTGACTGCTTCAAGCCTCACAGGATAATACACTTTCGCCATGCTGTGTTTCTGGTTAAGGCCCAATAGATACTATCTCTACTTGTAAGAAGGTTGAAGGAGTTGAAATAGTTTCTCTCTCTCTCTCTCTCTCTCTCTCTCTCTCTCTCTCTCTCCCCCTCCCTCCCTCTCTCTCTCTCTCTCTTTTTGATGGAGTCACTCTGTTGCCCAGGCTGGAGTGCAGTGGCATGATCTCAGCTCACTGCAACCTCTGCCTCCTGGGTTCAAGCAATTCTTCTGCCTCAGCTTCCCAAGTAGCTAAGATTACAGGCACACACTACCACACCTGGCTAATTTTTGCATTTTTAGTAGAGGCAGGGTTTCACCATATTGGCCAGGCTGGTCTCGAACTCCTGACCTAGTGATCTGCCAGCCTCAGCCTCCCAAAGCACTGGGATTACAGGCATGAGCCACTGTATCCTGCTAAATATAGTCTCTTTTGAAGAATTTACATCATAAAAGTAATTATAAACCGTTTTAAATTTTAGTTTGAGAAGTTATACAATAATATTCTAAATATTGTTAAAGTAAGTTTAGCCTAAAGCTTCCCTCTGCATATTTTAAGGTTGATCTATAGGTTATTTCATACATCGGAGACTAATCTAACTGGATGTGTAAACAGACTGGAATCTACTCTTGTATCAATCACAGAATTTTGACTAATGGCCAACCAAATGTTCAAACTGTGTTAAAATGAGGAAAACATCTCGCTGTAACCCGCTGACCATTTCTGTACCTCGCTTCCATTTTCTTACATCACTTTCCTTTTCCGGGCCATACATCGTCGCTAACCGTGTGGCAGTATCAGAGTCGTTTCGAACCTATTACGACCGAGTCGGGAGGCCGATCCATCTGCAGATTGCCCTTTGTTCCCTTACCATCCATTACATTTAATTTACCTAAAGCTTTTCTTTTAACAATAAGAGCATGTATGCAGATCCGTGATGGAAGGAGAAAGAAACTATCGGGAAGGTTAACACGATTGTCGGTCGTAATTTACTACACGTTTGACTTTTACTTTTGTCTCAGCCAAAGTAAAGAAGAAACACCTGACAGTTGACATAGTCCACATTTTAGCTACAAAGTAACACGTTAGTTCATCAGAAGTATAAAAGTCTTTCTGATGCTGCTAGAATTGTCTGATATGAAAATTTACACAAAAGGTACTAATAAAATGCCCTTCGTGATATTATTTAGAAATCACATAAAAGCCATTTTTTTTCTGAATCACTCTTTGAATGATTCTATATGAAACTTAAAGGCATATCATTAAAGTATAACTCAGTAAAGACCCTTCCATGGAGGCTAAGATTATGTGGTCCAAGGTTATGACTTTCCAATAGTCTACCTTAATCAAATGGTAAAATTGAGAAGATAGATTAGAAGGTAGTCTGAAAATTGATTAGACTATCTTTTGTAAATAGTGCTAATGTCTGTTTGGCACAGAAATATTTTAGGTGAATTTTTGATATTGTCAACAGAATACCATGTGGCTTTTTCTGTACAATACAGTGACAGCATTCAGGAAATTCGTTTGACACATATGATGGCTACAGAGACATACATGTAAATATATATACATATATATATACCCACATGCACATACACATGAATTGCATGACAAATTTTAAATTATTTACCTTTTTCTCTTTTTCAAAATGCTGTATCTAAAAATATAATAAAACAGTGTAAGAGACAGTGCAGATATTTGTTATGGCCTAGCATATAAATGGTTCTAGCAGAATACCTGCTAGTGAAGTGGAATGCAAAACATACCCTGGGAACACGGAGGAAAAAACAACAAAATAAACAGGGTAGGCACTATGTATTTCTTGGCAGGCAACATTTGAATGAGATCTTGAAGGATAAATAAATGTTGACGCAGAAGACAGCATCGCCATCAGAGAGAAGAGCCTGGGAGATGGAAGCGGGAAGGCACGTGGCGGAGCGCTGAGGAATGGGCACGGTGAGCAGAGGCGAGCACAGGCTGGAGAGTGGATGTCCTGTCTATCAGAGTCATGGGAGTAGGTGGAAGAGTGTTTGAAAAAGGAGAATGGATTTAAAAAGCTGTGATTAATCATGTGACTATGGATTTTAGACAAACAGCAGCAGTGAGGGCTGGGTAAAAAAGTTGGCAGACGGTAGAAGAAGATGAGTTAGGTCAGCTATGAGGCATCACAGAGTGGGGATGACCACCACCCCCCGACTGCACCCGCCCCCCGTGACTGCACCCCCGTCCTTCCTGTCCTACTGCGTGCTTCTCTGTTCTTCTCATCATGCTTTCGCAGCTAGCTCTCTCACTGTTTCCAGTCTCTGTCAGTACTTTAGACCTCCTAGGCTAGCCCATGATTTTCCCTGTGTGTATTTCTCTACCCCTGGGTCATCTTTTTTCTTTGTCTTTTCCAGAGCTCCCAAATGATGAGTCCAGCAGGTCTCTAACCGCAGTCTACAACCAATACTAAAATTAAGTTAAAATTGTAACCATAAGTAACGCGATCACATTCAAAATGTCTTAGTTACTTCATCCTAATGAACATCAAAGTCATATTTACTTTAATTTTGATTTAACCCTCATTGAAGCTACAAAACTTAAACACCAAACACTAAGTTAGAACTCTAATGAACTCTTATGTTAAAACCTCATTTAGAAAATGAGGTCCAGAGAGTTGAAGCATTAATTTTCAAGGAAACATTAAAACTGAAATACTGTGAACCTGCTCACCAAGCCCATTTATATCTTCATCAAGTTTATTGGGTTTCTACAGAGTTAAGGAGGAGACACATTTACAATTTGGATAACTGACAATATTCCTGTAATTTGACTATCTAGAAATGGTGAACATTTCATTTTACTTTGACATTTCTGGAAAACATCAGCAATGGATGACTCTGCATGTAAATTTTATTAAAAAGTGCCAAACATATTCTCTTTTTACAGCTCTCTCTAAAACTGTGCTTAAATTAGTGAAACTCCACATACCAAACCTGATTTATTAACTTGTTACCCTTTACGTAGCAACTGGTAGATTGATTACTGCCCAAATAACTAATTACTACCCAGTAAACTTTTCTTTGTCTCTTCCAACATTCACAACATTTGGCAGTAGAGTTAATTGGAAGAGAAATCGTTATTTTATGCATTTTTTTGCGGAAACAATAAAAGGCCACTGAATAGTGTTACACAAAGGATCTTTGCGGCTGTGAATCGTGTTGTGAGAGTGATATTTACCCAGTGCTGCAGATGGTTTTAAATGATAGGCTTTTCGCTTTTCATTTGGAATAACGATGACAAGAGGGCTACTGAAGTTATTTTTGTGTTAAAGCACTTGCACACATCAGTAAGTGAAGAATTTGAACTTCAGAGCTTATTGATTTTAAAATGTATCATACAACGATCCATACATCAATGAATTAGACAATACGACCAATCTGTTCATAACAAACACGTTCACTTGGAAGAATATTAGTTGCACAGAGAATAAGAATCTCTTTAAAATTAAATAGAAATAAAAGTTTCATTTTCTTAAATTTTGGTTCAAAGAATTTCTGATGGAAAGCCATTTTTAAAGTTAAAGGTCTGAGATCTCTGTTGAAGTTAAATTCATCTGGAACAATAGTCCCTAAGAAAGTCTTATCTTTCTGATTCTGCTGCTTACTGTGTTTGCTATATCCTCATGCTCCTAGCTTCAGCTGTGCTAGTGATAAAATCTTTCTGCAAGACAAAACCCTGCACAATGTGACCACAGACCTCCCTCACAGCTGACATTGATTTGCTTTTGGTGTTTATCTGACAATTATCAGATCTACTGTCTTAGCTAACAATGAAAATCCTTAAAGCTATAATTTACCCTTTTACCATGGATTTAAAACTAGAACAACCTGCATCAAGTGCACTGGAAATTATCTTGCATGATTACCAAAAAAAAAAAAAAAAAAAAAAAAAAGAAAGAAAGAAAAGAAAAGAAAGAAAGAAAGAAAGAAATCACAGGCACACATTCATTGCAATTTAACTCTTTTTTGTAGTATAGTTACCCTATTCTTACACATTCTAACAACCAAATTCTGAAAAGAAACAGTCATTTTCACATATAACAATATGATTTATTCAAGAATGTTGAACTGGTTGACTATTTTCACTTAAAATTATTTTAGTGAACTCAACTCTGTTGTCAAAGATCAGTATAAAAAAACCAAAACATTTGAAAGAGTACAGCTGCATCTTTAAAGCAATATGGCAATGAAAATAAAATTTTGGATAGAAATACGGAATACATAGGTTATCTTTTTCTATTGGTCTTAATTTTAATTATTAACTATTTATATGAACTTTAGAAAAAATTAAAACAAGCAGGCAATTCAGTAGAAAGCAATTTTTTTTATTACATAATTATTGACTTTTTATAAGCCATGATTCCCAGAACTGAATCCATGTGTACATGCACAATGCCAGAAGGAAAGTTTCTTATTCCAGGCAAAACCAAAATAAGTTATATTAAGCGGTAGCCCATTAGAAATCAAAGAAGGAAGGAAAATTCATAAAGTTCACACACTTGAGAAGGGGTTTCCATCAGATTCAAAGAAGAGACATGCCTTCCTATTGGTGAAACACCCTGACATTTCATGGAAAAGATTAGGGGTTTGGCCTGGCCTACCTATTACTGAAGAAAGCATTTTTGGATTCATCAGTGTAGCTGCTGCAAGGCCCAGATCTGGGCAAGATTTTATACTGAGGACCTCCAATGACCCCTAGAACCTAGTGAAGACCCGTCCATGAGAAAGATTTCCCACAGATTAAGACTAAAACGTCATCACGTTACCAATAGGGGAAGGGGGCTAAGAACTCTGACAATTTTCATCAGTAAACCAAAGGAAATGTGTTGGAAGCAATGGAGGTTCTCTTTCTAGAAGGATTTGAAATCTTGATCTCTTGTCTTGGGTGGTGTAATGAAACATTGCTGCTTTTTTGTCTTACATAATACCTACGCAAAATTATCAGCTTGCATCTTCAGTCAGCAATAGTTCTTAGTTCGTAGGCATCATGAGAATAAAAGTGGCCATGGCTTCCCAAGCAAGAACATTAATATGTTGTTGTTGTTGTTGTTTTTTAATAACAGAGATGGGGTGTCACCATGTTGGCCAGGCTGGTCTTGAACTCCTGACCTCAGGTGATCCACCCATCTCGGCCTCCCAAAGTGTTGGGATTACAAGCGTGAGCCACCGCACCCGGCCTAATATGGGTTTTATAAGACCCTGTGTTTTTAGGATTTCCCCCTCCTTTCTTGAAACCCCCTGTACCTGCAGTTGGCCTATATATACACAGATTCTGCATGCACGGACTCAACCAATCACAGATCAAAAAGAGTTTAAAAAATGGATGGCTGCACCTGTACTGAACACACAGACCTTTTTACTGTGAAAACGAGAAGGAAACCCAGGGGATGTAGGAACCACAGGATGAAAGTATCCTGCGTTCCTAATGCCCAAGTAGAGGACAGTGCCTCTGACCACAGGAACATTCACCTGGAGGATGATAGGAAAAACGTAAAACTTCTTGAGACTTCAAACACTAAATTTTGGTGGTTAATCCGTGATTGCGGCTTTCCCATTCTACTCCAACAAATACAGATTCTTTCCTATATTTATGCTATTGGATATTTTTGACATCATTCATTGTTCCACATAAATTTTCACATTGATTTTGCTGAGAATTAAGTCTCGTAACATCTTAATTTATTCTTCAACTAATATCTCCCCATCCAATTGTATTTGAAAGATGTTTCTTTATCTTCTAACCACCTAAAATATATTTTTTGACTGGAACGTATCTGTTATCTGCCTTACTGATTTTGTTCTCACTGTCTTACTTGTTGGTATATTTTCATTTTTGTTTTGTTTTGTTTCTCAGATACGATCAACAACAAAGGATTTTTCGTTATTCGAAATACCCTTAAAAGATAAAAACCATTTCTCCAGTTTTCTCCAGAGGATACCAGCCCAAGTTTCTCACAGATTCATGTCCTCTTGCTGATTGCTAACTAGAAACCTAATAAAACATTTTTGTGTGACATGATAAAAGTTTACCTATAGTCTTTCTCTAATAACCCTTCACCAAAAAGGAGAAATCTCACCCTGATATTTGTACTTTTTTTTTTTTTTTTTTTTTTTTTGAGACAGAGTCTCGCTCTAGGTCAGGCTGGAGTGCAGGGTTGCCATCCCGGCTCACTGCAACTTCCGTTTTCCGGGTTCAAGCAATTCTCCGGCCTCAGTCTCCCGAGTAGCTGGGACTACAGGCACTCATCACCACACCCGGCTAATTTTTTGTACTTTTAGTAGAGACGGGGTTTCACCATGTTGGCCAGGATGGTCTCGATCTCTTGACCTCATGATCCTTCTGCCTTGGTCCCCCAAAATGCTGGGATTACAGGCGTGAGCCACTGCGCTCGGCCGATATTTGGATTTTTATCAATCAAATGGCATGGGCCAGGGCCACTACTCTCTCAATTTCTTTACTAGACATTATGAACTTGGAAGTGGTTGAAGGAGTTTATTTTACACAGTGGGTCTCTGAGTATTATGGCAGCATGACACAGCATACGGCACAGAGATCACTGATAAACCAACATGAGGCCTAAGTATGCAGGCTCACACCCGTTATTACTGACGCCGTAAGTAACTGTCTATCTGTGGCAATCACTGAGAGCATAGTAATTGCCAAGCTCCTGTGGGATGCAAAGCATACCATGTGTCTCCTGTTTATGTCTACAATGTATTATTACAAATCATTTTGCCAGAGAGCTCCATTCCTCCAAAACTACATAAGGACCAGTCCTGGGTCTCCCCAGTCTTTGAGATACAGAAATTGGAGGGCACCAGTGCAACAAGTTATGCTGGAATCAGACACTGACCCTAGAGTTTGAAGTTGATACCACAATTTATAACTAAAAGCCCAAATTTCCAAATCAAGTTTTTGGCTCCACTTAGTCGCATCTAAAACTTTAAGTATCTCTTGGGCTAAGAGACATCACAGAAATCCCAGCACTATGGGAGGCCGAGGTAGGTGGATCATGAGGTCAAGAGATTGAGACCACCCTGGTCAACATGGTAAAACCCTGTCTCTACCAAAAATAGAAAAATTAGCTAGGTATGGTGGTGCATGCCTGTAGTCCCAGCTACTTGGGAGGCTAAGGCAGGATAATTACTTGAACCCGGGAGGTGGAGGTTGAAGTGAGCCGAGGTCACGCCACTGCACTCCAGCCTGGCGACAGAGTGAGACCTCATCTCAAAAAACAAAACAAAACAAAACAGACACCACAGATTAAATTATTTGGTGAAAGTGCCAGATTTAGGACACGTTTCTTCTCTGAAGAATATCTTCCCTTGACCAGACTTTCCCTTGTAGTCTTGGCATCTCATTGACATGGCTTTCTTGACAAGCAAGAAACCCTGTCTCAGCTAACAGGAAGTTGCTCAACAGGGCTGGAAATACGGGACACAGAGATTAGGGAGAGCCCTTCTCCACTCTAATTTCTCCCTGTAAGACAGGAGTCTAGTTAAAGAGGACAGAGGCTGATGAGGAACTCCACTTGAAGGACAGAATCCAGGTAGAGTGACAGGGGCAAAAAGACTCCCACTTCCATTCATTCTTTTCCACTGGTCCTCTAGTCCTTCCCAGAGAGATTATTTATCTGAAATATGAAGCCACCATCATATTTATGTGGGAACACAAAACTTATTCCCACTATCATTAGGAAAAGACTGAGATTCCCACTATAGCATTAATTGCTTTTGATCTCAACATTGTAACCAGTAGGCCAGTATAAATAACCTATATTTTCGCAATAAAGAAATAGCATTATCCCTACTTTCTTATTATGATAGCTAATAAGAGACAACTGATAATTAACTGAACAATTTTAAAACAAAGGTCCAGTGGAAGTAAGAGAGTAATGACTAGTGTTGAAGGGCATAATAAATAATTAAATGACTTTAATGTATTTTTATCAGTGATAACCAATTAAAAACACAGAAGCAGTAGAAATAACACTGGCAGCAAGAGATAACATATACATAGTTAACAAGAAATTCGCAGACATTTTAGTAGTAAAATTGTACAATTTTCCTTAAGGCATAGAGGAAAACTTGAATGAGTAGCAGTGGAACTCAGTATTGTAAAGAAAGATGCAAGTTGCTGTAAAATAAATTTTATTCTGTTGGAATTTTGTCTAAATTCAAAATAGAATTTGGGATAAGATTTTACCAAATGGTTATGTCAGGCAACAATTTTCTATGGATCTCTCGGTTTCTGTCATTTTGTGAGCAGACAGTTACAGGTTTTGCTATAGATTACTTTATCAGGAATGTTTGCAGGGCAAACAGCTTTTGAAGTTTGAGATGATGTCTTCCCCAGAGGGCAAATTGTGTATTGGCCGGTATAATAAAAATATTGTCTCCTTCAGAGAAAATGTCAGGTGAGTTTACTGGCACACCGTTATGAATGATTTGGCCTATAGAATAGTACTCAACATTTTAATGAACTGTTTAAATTTTAAAATGTTAAATAAGCAAAATCATACAGAGTATGTTACCTAATCATATTGAAATCAAACTAGAAAATCACAGAAGTACAACAGGAAAGTCTTCAAACACTTGGAAATCAACCAATGTACTTTTAGGTAATCCATCAGTCTAAGACAAAATCCCAAAAGAAATAAAAAGCACATTAAACTGAATGGAATAAAATAAAAAATATAAAAAAGGTGGAATGTGCCTAAGCAATGCAGAGAAGGCAAAGAATGGCACAAAATGCTTATAATCTAAGTTTTTAGCTCAAGAAACTAGAAAAAAGAAGATAAAAATAACTGCCAATGAGGTTCAGGGCATGCTACCCCAGAATATAAATGTAGGAGGCCAGAATATGCCCCTTCTTAGATATGCTTCTTGGCACAGAAATTATTTTGAGTAGTTTATTTTGAGAAATTGCGGAAACGGAAGAATCTCTGAAAACAGAGTAGAAGATAACCTTTTGTAAGGGAAATTGACATCTATAAAGGAAATCTCTATTTGCAAAGTTGTCTCCTTCTCTGCAGAAAAAGGAGGATGACTAAATCACTAGACAAGGCACCAACTGAATCAGCATAACAAGCCTTACCCTTGCTTAAAGGGCCATCTTCCCAAATCCAGCCCTTCCCCACAGGTCTCTTTCCCGGGTTCATGCAGCACATGATGGCATTAGAGCCTGAAGTCAAAGCCTCATTTCTTTCAGCATCACTCATGTATACATCAGGCACGCATGTTAAGAACTTTCTCTTTGTTTTTCTCTAGTGGATCTGTCTTTTGTTACAGGGGCCTGTTCCAACTAAGAACTATAAAGGATTAACTCAGTTTACCTCTCCAGCAATGCAAAGCAAGTAAAAGGAAGAAAATTATAAACATAAGAGCAGAAACAAATAGAATTGGAAAGAGGAACACAATAAAGAAAATAAAACAAAAAGCCTTTTCTTCAAAAAACGTATTAAAATTGAACAAGATTAACAAAGAAAAAAGGAGTGAAAATACAAATCAGCAAAGATACCAAAAATAGAACAAGACATATCACCATAGAGCCTGCAGACACTAAGGATAAGGAGATGCTCTATGCTATCGTATTGCCATAAATTTGGAAACTTAAGAACTATACTCATTCCTCAAAAACCAAAAACTACCAAAATTCGACCAAGATGAAACAATCTGAATAGACTCAAAGTATTAAATATTTGAATTGATAATGTAAAAGCTCTCAAAAAGGAATTATCTAGAACTAGATGTTATCACTGGAGAATGCTATCAAATATTTAAAGAATAACTGATCAAGTACCATCAATACTATACAATATCTTCCCCACCCACCCACCCCATCAAAAAGAAATAAAAACTTCTTAATACATTTTATGGGGTAGATAGTACCCTGTTACCAAAACCAGACAAAGACAAAAGAGAAAGAGAAAGAGAGAGAGAGAATAAAGTGAAAAGCTAGTATGTCTCATAGACTTTTGGGGGCAAAGCAAGATGGTAGAATAGAAGCCTACACCGATCATTCCCCCATCTAAAACACCAAATTTTAACAACTGTCTGCACACAAGAAAGTGCCATCACAAGAACCAAATATTAGGTGAGCAGTTATAGAATCTGATTTGAACTTCGTATCACTGAAAGTAGCATTTGAGGACGGCGGGATGGCCATTCCCACAGATGTGAGGTGATATCTCATTGTGGTATATCTAAAATGATATCTCATTTTATTTTGCATTTACTTTATGATTAGTGATGCTGAGCATTTTAAAATACACTTGGTCATTTGTATTTCTTCTGAGAAATGTCTGGCCAGGAGCTTTGCCCAATTTGTAACTGGGTTATTTGTTTTCTTGCTATTGAGAAGCAAACGAATTTTGAGTAAGACGCTATTTCCGGTGAGACTTCTGATCAGCAACCTGACATTCACAGTCTCTCTAATCATCTTTAGAGTTAAGTAGGTGGATGTATATATGTACTAAGGGCTCTAAAAGAGGAAGGGCTTCACAGTGTGAGGGACAGGGAGAGCTGTTCTGAAACTGGAATTTGAGTCTTTAAGGGTGAAAGTTTGCAATCTGGTGTGAGGTGCAGAAGGCCCTGGGACCTGAGAAAACAGCATAAGCAAAGCAAAGACCTGGAGCCTCAGAAGTCACTGTGGCCCACAACATAGGAAATGTCTGAAAGATAAACGGTTGTAACTATAAACAGATAATCAGCATAAACACGTAATTTTATGCACTGGAGAACAATTTCTACATTTGCAATTACTACATGTAAACCAACAGGTAAAGGGAGAGGTTTTGTTTTTTGTTTGCTTTGTTCCCTTCCTTATGAGACATCTTAAAATATTCCAGGAAGATTTTGCAAGCAAAGAAAATGGTCCAAACAGTGTCAATTCTATGTTATCAGGGAATATCTTTATTTTGGGGCTATCGAATCCTTGTTAAGAATTACGATATTCCAGATGTGTATTAGAATTTAAAAAAAGAGTAATATTGATGAGTTCACAAGATCTGCATATGTTAATTTTTTTGAGAAAAATGAATTCAGGAAACGACATTTAAAGACAGGGCTACCAGAAATCCCTCTAGAGTTTGTCACACTTGCATAAGACATCTTTGAAGGTCATTCATATATGGTTCTTCTCTCCTTTTAGGCATATGGAAAACTACACTTCCCTACACTTCTGTGGATAGGTAGGATCAAGTGACTAATTCTGGCCAATACCCTATGAGCAGAAATGTCACACACCACTTCTAGGCTGAGGAGTGAATTGCTGGTGTAAGACCTAGTGCTCTGTCTCTTTCCTGGGCTCCAGATCTTAGAAAACCTCATGTTCCAAAAGGTGGGGCTACAAGGTAGATGTAGTGTGTCCCGCTTGGCTGAGCCTCCCTTCCCAGTCTTTGGCTAACTTCCAATCATCATGAAGAAAAAAAAAATATTGTGTTTAACAGCAGAGATTTTGAGCTTGATACTGAAGCATGACAAAAATTACTTTGACTAACTGGGAAAACCTATGACTAGTTAACATGAAACTTTTTAGTAAGTATTAAATCATATTCACCATTATACAATTATTTTCCAAAAAATAGAGAATCATCTTTTCTACAGATAAGAAAAATTTTAAATATCAAGAAGCCATTATGGGAGAAAACTGAGATATACAATGTCACTTAATTCTCACTGTAGCTTATGAGGGCATACTCTTTTCTTTGTCTTACGGATGAAAAAATTCATGAACAGTAATTTCAAGGGAGATTTATCTACGGGGTGTGGTGGCTCATGCTTGTAATCCCAGCACTTTCGGAGGCTGAAGCCAGCAGATCCCTTGAGCTCAGGAGTTTAAGACCAGCCTAGGCAACGTAGTGAGAACCTGTCTCTACAAAAAATACAAAAATTAGCTGGGTGTGGTGGCATGTGCCTGTAGTCTCATTTACTAGGGAGGCTGAGATCACAGAATCACTTGAGCCAGGGAGACAGAGGCTGCAGTGAGTCAAGATTGTGCCACTGCACTCCAGCCTGGGTGACAGAGCAAAAGAACTCTGTCTCAAAAAAAAAAAAATTACAGAAATTCACATGAGTAATATAACAATGAAGTCATAATTCAAGCCCATACTTCATTTTTTTTCATATTATGCACACTGGATATAGGCAGGGGTTTCTATAAAAGAAAAATTCTTTAATTGCAGCTCTATTATCTCTAAATGTAATTCTCTTTAAACATAGAAGACGTATTATTTCCCCGAAATGTTAAATCTTTAAATAGCTTGGGGCTTAAAAATTAAAAATACCTTAGAATTCTTCTTCAATATTTTGTAGTATATAGAAATATAAATAAATAGATACATACCTACATATATTAACACATTTTATCTTTAGATTAAGATAAAATATAATTCTTCTTTGTTTGTTTGTCATTTTGAATATTTTAAATGGCAGTATTTAAAAGGCCTCTGTGATTTACTTGTCAGATTGGATCAAATAAAACTCCTGATATTCCAACTCTATGAACTTTCATCGTTTAACTTATTAGACAGCACATGAGTTTTAAATGAGCAAAGCCTGAATCTGATTTCTAGCTGCATCATATCGAGTCATGAGATTTGAGGCAAATATCTTGGTGTAAGTTTCAGCTTTCTCTTCCATTTAACAGGATAGTAATCCTATTTGAAAAAATTATTGTTAAAATTAAAAATCACGTTTCTCAAACAAAAGAAACGACACTGTACCTGCCTCATGGTAGCAAAGGAGAAGCTGTTTGAATTAAGCTGCTTTTAAATTTGAAGAAGAGAATGAGGAGCATTTTAAAGTCCATTACTGGGAGCTTTCTTGGAATATTAATTTCATGACTCATCATCTCATCTGTATCAGGATCAATCAGATAAAAAGTATCATCTGTCATCTAGTAATTAGCATGCCATACATTTTGCATATTTATTATTCTGATGTGCTAACCATTTTTAAATACACAATGACTATACTTAATAATCTACGTATAATAAGAGATTTTCCCCAAAGGAATATTTTTAGTCAATTACCTATAAGTGCACATTATAATTGATATAGAAGATAGATGAAATGACTGGAATATAAGAGCTATTTTTCAATAAAAATTAATAAAAATGAAATAATTTTTATAATTCAGCAAAACGCAAGTTCATTTGAAAAGCTATTGTATTCTGAGATTTTTAATTATTGTTCAAGTGGAAGAGTTGATTTTTATTTAGAAAGCTCACAAAATAATTTTTAGAGCTTGGAGACACGAAAGAATCCTACCTTGTTTCTAGAAGACTTTAGGCAATTACTTTATTGTCTCGGGAACTTGAAATGTAAAGCAAAGTAATAATAGTTGTACTGCCCCTGTCACAGGGCTGTATATAAGGCATATATAGATGCTTTTCCAATTGTAGGTTTTTATACAAATATACACATTTTTTATCTAGACTCTGAGCAATGATATATTTTTCCATACCAGAAAAATGTACCAAAAGCATTCCTTATGTCGAGTTTTGTAAGCAGATTATTCTTATTCTCATTTGATATCCAAATCTAAAATACACTTTCAGAGGACATGGGTTGGGCTAATTCGATTTGATAATTTAACTTGATCTAAAGTATAACAACCTTAATGGATATTTGTTATTGTTTCTAGACTTTGTAAGAATGTGTAGTTTAAAGTTTTTCTTTTCATCATTTTATGGGTAACTGTAAAAAAAAAAAAAACCCTCAGCTCTATAGTGGTATTTTTATAAGAAAGTAAGAATACATGATGATTGATTTTTATTTTCATTATTTAAGGGATAATTATGACAAGAAATGGCTTCTGAACAATGAGGATAAAGAGACTGAGGAAAAGAAAGTGCTTATGTATTTTAAGGCTGATGGAAGAATTACTTGCCTGTTAAGTACTTGTTCATAACTCTTACTATTGTTCACATATTCAACTTTTACTTCTAGTATTAAATTTAATGGAATTTGCTTTAAAAAATAATTCCCACTCTCCACCTTTTACTCTTACTATAATCCAAATCCTGTTTGTGAGCCATAGACATGGACTTCTCATGTTCACTTGGCTGCTTTTTGTGTTTAGGAGATTATATTTGAATACTAAATTTTATCTAAGCTCTGAGCTAACAATACATATAAAAATAGCACATTGGACTAGTTCTGAATTTGGAAAAGGCACATAATGGTGCTTTCATTTTCTTCTGGTATTGTTCAAATTGCTATATTAAATAGGCAAAGCAATAAATTTTTAGTTGAGCTTTCACATTTGAGCACATCTAAAGAATTAAATTTAGACAATGATGATGGCACGTTGCAAACCGGACTTGAAAATCCAAATTCGTCCTCTGAGCATTCTTCAGAAAGATTCCTTGGCAAGCATGAGCATAGCTCTCCATGGCTTTCTAACACTTTGGAGCATAGGTTTACATGGCTCAGACCAAACCAAAGCCAGGGATCTCCCTTGCAGAAAGGACGCATGCATGAATAAGCAGAAATCTTGTACTCTGGCATTTTCTGCTGTCATGGGTTATTCTCGGGCGTGATGTGGCCAGAAGACATTTTAGTACAAATCAAGAACAATAAACCCTATTTTCCACTAAATTACCTTTTTACAAAATACTGATTTATTGGACTATTGCAACTGCATTTGAAATCACTCTGTGCCTCCTGTATTGCAAAAATTCAAAATTACGCCATACATACCCTTTATTAGACAGCAGCACAAACATGCAAGCAAAGAAAAAGCAGAGCGAATGGAGAATGTGTTCTGCCGAGAGAAACAAGCTCTGAAATGCTGATAGAGAATTCCAAACAAGCCACAAAGAAGTTTTGCTAAAGGCCATGAATAAATGACATAAAAGTAAGTCCAGCAGATTTCCTCAAGAACTTTCTGTTGCCGATTTTGAGGGTGAAGGAGTCTACATCTTCTACAAATATATCACGGTCTTAATATTTCAAATGTTAAGATTTTCTTTAAAAAATGCTTTCCAAGCATACTCTATGCACAGCAGGCACTCTGAAAATGCTAGTTGATTGTTGGTTAGATTTGATTTAGGAGAGATCAGCTGAAGCAAATAGATTTTCAATGAAATAGTAATTGCTTGCCAGGAAAGAGATGACTGAAAGAAGAGGTGTGCAGGGCCCCCTGTGGCCACGCCACCCTCCTCTCCTTCCACCACGATGGGCACAATGACCTGGAGTCGACCATGCACATGAAATCACTGGAACTCCCTGCTGGCCACTCCAAAAGCTCCTGCAAGGCCCGTTGTTTAGATAATTCTAGTGTTAGATGGTTACACTTGAGAATCCATGATAGCATAGACGCTCAAACATAAATCACAAAAATCTAAGTGATTTTAGATTGATGCAGGAAGCACTTTGCAGCACTCACTCGAAACAAAACACAATGAATGCACCTGACTCTAATACCCTTACGCTTGGAGGGCCGTTCAGGAAAATGTTTATTTATTAATCCTGGACATTCTCCTCCCCAAGGCAATGCAGCCTGGTTGTAAAGGTTGTAGATTCCAGACCCAGAGTGCTTGATTTCACCTCCCGCCTTTGCCATGAGTGCTCTTTAGCTCTGTGCAAATAAGCCAACCTCTCTGTGTTTACTTCCTCAACTGTAAAATGAGTTGTTACAGAAAACACCAACCTCACAGGATAGTTGTGAGGCTAAAAGGGTTAATCATTTATAGAAAGTTCTTACCTCAATGCCTGGTATATAGCAAAAACACAAGAAATGCCCTTTATTACTTTTCTTGAGTTAATGTCATGAAATATATCCGTAAAATTATTCTCTTTCAAGATTTTGGAAGCTATGAGAATAGATACAATTATCACATTATTCTAAGTAATATCAATTATTTACTTTAAAATATTTATAAAACCTCCCTTGTAAAAATGTTTTGTTTTTTTTTTTCTTTTTGTAGAGACAGGATCTCATTGTCTTATTGTGTTGCTCAGGCAGGTCTCGAACTCCTGGCCTCAAGTGATCCTTTTGCCTCAACCTCACAAAGTGCTGGAATTACAGGCATGAGTCACCACTCCTGACATTTAAATTGTTTTAAATGTAATAGGGTTAAACAATTAGAATATATATTCCTATTGTGTGCCACAGAATCGAATTTTCTTGAATAGCTTCTTAATGTGTGTTTTGGATTTTGCTGTGTTTAATACTCTATAAGCTTTCATTTAATTTTTCAAAGCAGCTTTTGAACATTTAGTGGAAAAGCAAAACACTTAAGACTGGATCTTTTAGTCCTAGTTTTAAAAGAATGTATTTTTCAGAGAATCTATTTAATTTCTTAGGTTTCTTAATAGATCATAGAAAATTAGGTTGTCTTTGTAATTTTCTTAGTTTTCTTGCATCTCTGATACATTTTGTCTGTATATTGCAATGCTAAAATTTAAAGCTTTTAAAAAACGGTTAATGCCTTTATTTCAAACTTTTTTTGCGTGTTAAATGATTCTCTGTTTCTCACATGATGTTCTTTTTTCTTCATTCATTGTATCTGGTCCTGACTGGTGTCTTTTTCTTTTTTTAATGTATTTTTTAGCTGACATAATTTATTTTTAATCACTTTTTTGTACTTTTGTAATGTGATTATCATACATTGATCCTTTTTTCCTTAACAAATCCAAGAAATAGATACATTTTTAATAGATAAGTTTAAAATGTTGACAAGTTTCAAAACGGATATATCTTCTATCATACTGTGTTATGCTCATGTTTAATTTTCTGCTAATTCATTTTTTCTTTACTTGTAATATAATTTATGTTTTAGTTAATTTTACACTCCATGATTATTGTGTTATATGTTCTGATTATAATTTTGTCAACGTGTAGGCTAAAATGTATAACAAAAGTGTGAAGCCCTATGGTTGATAGGATATTGGATGATCCATAGCTCAGTGATCCGGCTGCAGTGATAAGTGGTGATTTTTCCTGGTCACCTCACTTTGTGAAATCCTAGTCATAAGTTCTGAAGTATTGCACTTAAAAGAGAGCGAGAAGGAACAACAAAAAACAGCAGTGTGGGTTCCCTGGTCCCCACCTTCCCCTTGAGCTTTCAGTGTGCTTCCTTAGTCAGCTGCACCTCTGAGCGCCATCCGTTTGCCATGTCCCAGCTACTAGAATCAGGCTTCTGGGGTCTCCTAGACCTAGCTGGCTCTTGCTGAAGTCATCGATGACCTTGAGGTTTATACATTCAACAGGCACTCTTTATTCCTTTCCTTACTCAACTCCTTTCAGCATGTGAAACCCTCATTCCTAGAAAGCCGGTCTTGAGCCTCTTACTCTTCTTTCTGGTGCCAGCCAAAAAAACCTCATCTCCGCAAACTGCATTCCTTGAAGCTCATTCCACAATACTCTGTTCTTCTCACTGTATATTTTCCCTAAAATACTGTCATCCAATCCCATGGTTTTAAAAGTCACCTAATCTAACAACCACCAAAATTATGTTTGCATCTGGATTTATCCTTTGAACTTCAAATCCAAGTACCTAAAAAATCTCAGATACTGTCGTCAAGTGCCTCAAACTGAATATTCGAAACCAAACTCCTGACTTTTCCCTGCTAGCCATCTTTTCCTCTAGTTTTCTATTGATCAGTAAATGGCACACAATAGACAGTAGCCCCCCCCAACACATACACACACATACACACACACACACAGACACACACACACACACACACACACACCCCTAAAAGTTTTTCTTGGCAATTCCTTACCAAGTTTTTAAATTTATCACCAATTTGACTGACGCCTCTAAGACATATCTTAAATTGGTATACATACTTCTTCCCACATCAAACGTCCCATCACCTGCTGCCAGGGCTACCTGGCCTCCCTTGGATGTACAAGTGGCAGCTGTCTCTGCAGTCCTTCAGTTCTCAGGTGAAGCGACCGTTCCCTTTGTACGGAGGCTTGCCTTGGTCACTGTAACTCGGCAGGACCCTGAGTGAATCTCTGTTGTAGTGCTCTGTTTATTCTCTTTCTTACCCTAATCACTATCTATAGTCATTTTCTTACTTGGCTACTTTTTAAAATATATACCTTTCCTAGATTGCAAACTCTATAAATGCAAAGATCTTGTCCATCTCTTTTTTTGTTCTAACACAGACCCTGATGCATAGTTTATACAGTGTTTTTAGAAAAAAACGGGTCAGGCATGGTGTTTCATGCCTATAATCACAGCATTTTGGGAGTTTGAGGCAGACGGATCATTTGAGCTCAGGAGTGTGAGACCAGACTGGCTAACATGGTGAAACCCTGCCTCTACTAAAAATACAAAAATGAGCTGGGCCTGGTGATTGGTGCCTGTACTCTCAGCTGCCTGGGAGGCTGAGGCAGGAGAATCGCTTGAACCCAGGAGGCACAGATTGCAATGAGCTGAGATCATGCGATTGCACTCCAGCATGTGTGAGAGAGTGAGACTCTCTTTAAAAATGAAAGAAAGAAAGAAAGGAAAGAAAGAAAGAAAGAAAAAGAAAGAGAAAGAGAAAAAAGAACGACAAGAAAGAAAAGAAAGAAAGAAGATATGATTACAAACACACAAATGGAAGTATGTTATTTACACCATTTTTTTCTGTTAACTTTCATCTTTGGTATTTTGCAAAGCCCACAAGGTCAGCGTTATCTTCTGTGGTTGAATTTCAGGGAGGATGTTTGGGACAGAAGAGAGTTTCTACCATAGCAATATGGTGTCCAGCAGGGCTCTCTGCCTTGAGACTACATGGACAGGTAGGAGTCCTGAAATCTCCTTCCCCTTCCACAAACTTCTCAGAGCCATTCATTCTGAAGATAAAAGATTCCAAGAGGGCATGACAGATTGACCCCAAATTTATCAGTTTGATATGTCAAAACCCTGTCCTGCTGAGAAGCAAAATTAAAAGCCAGGTGATAACTACCTCCTTGCCATCATAAGCCTGAGGCCACATTTGTGGGGAGCATAAAGAAGATCTAAGTGCCTGTGAAGGTCAGGAGACTGTAGCTGCATGAGATAGTTTTAACTCATTTCCCTGCAAAGTTAGTTGAGATTCAGAGTTAAACACAATGTGTTCAATTATGCAACAATTAGTAAGAGGTCACTGTAGAATATATAGTAAATTTATATTCAATTTGGTGTTTTTGTAAAATTACTAGAAGGTGAAAGTGATGAGGCATATATTATATGATAATCTCATTTAAGTCGATATCCCTAAGAGGTTCAATGAAGTGACATCAGTTCTTTTGTGCAAATGAAAGAATACCTCTAGCTCTTTAATGCAGTATGATCTGCAGGTGGCAGACCTCTGGGTCCAGGGGCCACATGCTCTTCTCCATATTCTAAGTGCATCTGCCATTCTATAGCTGTGCACCAGCCTGTAAAAACCTTTCTTTTAAAGAGTAACATATGGTGTTATATGTCTGGAATATAACATATTCCATGTGTTATATGTCATGTCTGGATACAGTGTTTAAAATAACAAAATGAAAAATGCTTCCTTGAGTAGAGTCGTGGTTTCTGTTTTTGGGTATGTGAACCAAGGTTTATATTTGTAGCAACAGTAAACTAGTTGCAGGGTTATAGTTAGTCTGTTAGGTTTCCTGGGTCTCACTTTCTTCAGCTGTTAAATGGGAAACTTAAACCAGATAATCAAGTTCTTTTTCCTCTAGGTTTATGAAGACAATTTTCTCCAACTTATAAAAATAATCCAAAGTTTTTCATGGATTATAGGCACTTAAATGTCTGTGACTGTGTTTCCAGAGGCAGAAATTTCCTAGAAATTCACTTTCATTGGCACAAAGTCTTGTCTCATTTCAGAACCTGTCCCTTTGATTCCATTTGCCTAAAATATTTGTCAGCCCATGTATTTACTCTTGCCTAAAATGCCTCCTTTTCTGAGAGGACTTCTCTGGCTATCCCATTAAAATAGTATCTTTCTATCCTCTTGTGCTAAATGTTTCTTTTACACATATTCTTAATTACTGTAACATTTTATTTTGGGGTTTGTTGTATCTTTCACAAGAATGCATATGATATGATAGACTGGATACAGAAAATGTGGTACGTATACACCATGGAATACTATGCAGCTGTAATAAAGAATGAGTTCGTGTCCTTTGCGCGGACACAGATGAAGCCAGAAACTATCGTTCTCAGCAAACTAACACAGGAATAGAAAACCAAACACCGCATGCTCACACTCATAAGTAGGAGTTGAACAATGAGAACAGATGGACACAGGGAGGGGAACATCACACATCAGGGCCTGTTGGGGGTTTTGGGGCAAAGGAAGAGATAGCGTTGGAAATACCTAGTGCAGATGATAGTTTGATGGGTGTAGCAAACCGTCATGGCACATGTACATCTATGTACCAAAGCTGCACATCCCACTCATGTATCCCAAAACTTAAAGTACATACATATACACACACACACACACACACACACACACACACACACACAGAGACACACATATATGAATGTAAGCTCCATCATGACATTAACTTGGACGCTTGTGTTCATCTTGATTGCATTTAAAAACAAAAGAATGAATACATGAATGAAGAAACTACAAACTAGAAAAAGTAGAAACCACTATACTAGAGTTCCCCCTTCCTGTGGCTCTTTAAGATATATACAGAGATGGAGAGATGATGTTAGACAGAAACAGAGATAAAGCAATCGAGATATAAAATACAGATGGAACTTATACCGGACATTTGAGAATTTCTTTTTTTGTGGGAGGGGCTATTTAACTTTTATGAAATATTTTTCTTTTAACACCTCAATTTTCTAAGTATTTCCTCCCTCACTGTAGCTAACACTGGCAGCACTCTTGATCAAATTGGCCTGGCCTGCCCAGGACAAAATGTGTACATCTGCTTCACATGGTCCCGACTGGCCTTCCTCTCCTGAGGAAAAAAATAAGAAAAAGAAAGAAAGAAAGAAAGAGAGTGAGAAAGAGAGAGAGAGAGAGAGAGAGAGAGAGAGAGAGAGAGAGAGTAAGAAAGAAGAAAGAAAAAGAAAAGAAGAAAGAAAAAGAAAAAAGAAAGAAAGAGAAAGAAGGAAGGAAGGAAGAGGGGAAGGAAGAAAAGAAAAGAAATTCTTTGACCTAATTCATCCCGCTGAGGAGAACTCCTGAAGTTGTCCAGACTTCTGACCTCTTTCACTTTTCAGTGGTGGTTGGAATTTGTGAATTTACCCTAACATTATTCCTATTTTATTAATCTAGCTATGGATAGTTTTTGTTGTTAGTAGGTGAATCACCCTTCTGGTTGTTATACTAGTACATATCATAGTTGGGTATGTCTTTCTACCTGAAAGATTGAGAGCTTTGGGTAAGGTAAAGGCTGTCTTTATCCTTGAAAACATTTCCATTTCTTTCTATACATTGCAACATATAGGATCTTGATAATCTTGTGAAAGAAGTGAAATGACAATGCAACGTCAGTACAAATAAGCTGCTGTAATCCAATTGTTTGGCTGTTTAATAAAATTAATGGTCTGAAGGAAAAAAAAAAAAGAAGTGTTAAATAAATCCCCAGTTTAAATGTTTATCATTTATTTACATTCAGGGATAAAAATAAAGTTATTGCAGAGAGAACCTTTTAATTGCTTTGATTAAAATGGTAAGCATCAAACAAAAAGATTATAAAATTCAGCATCATTTATTGATGAAGTGGTAATATGCCTTCAGTATAGACAGTCCTTGTATAATGATGAGGTTACATCCGTCGTAAGTTGAAAATATTGTCAAAAATTCATTTAATACACCTAACCTACTAAAAGACCTCATGGCTGTCTAACCTACCTTAGATGTGCTTAGAACACTTATATTAGCCTACAGTTGGGCAAAATAATAACACAAAACCTACTTTATAAGAAAATGTTGACTATCTCATGAAATGTATTAAATACTGTACATTATGTCAACACTGTGATGAGTTTTTATCATTGTAAAGTCAAAACATTATTTAACCATCCTAAATCAGGACTATCTGTACCTCAAAACAGGTACGACCTTGGTAGATTTTGTTTTTTGTTTTTTGGGTTTTGTTTTTTTTTTTTTTTGAGATGAGATACAGTCTCACTTTGTTGCCCAGGCTGGTATGCAGTGGCACAATCTCTGCTCACTGCAACCTCTGCTTTCCAGGTTCAAGTGATTCTCTGGCCTCAGCCTCCCAAGTAGCTGGGACTACAAGCACAAGCCACCACGCCTGGCTCATTTTTTGTATTTTTAGTACAGATGGGGTTTCACCATATTGGTCAGGCTGGCCTCGAACTCCTGACCTCAGGTGACCCACCCTCCTTGGCCTTCCAAAGTGGTGGGATTACAGGTGTGAGCCACCACGTCCAGCCTGAATTCTTAATTTTGTTCAATATCACATTTTCTTTCCTAATCAAAAGTTCTTACTAGAGGCTTTGACTTATGGTTAATACCTCATAATATTCATATGAGCATTCAATAAATTAAATCACGTTTTTTAAAAAATTATGCTTTAAGCACAACCTTCACACTTATGGGCTGTGTAACTTAGACAAGTTATTCAAATCTCTTAAGCTCCAAGATCCTTGGTTGTCACTGTTTTCAATAAAAGGATTTACCTACCTACGTAAGTGATGGTGTGGATTAAATGAAACAGAATAAAACTCAATCACTGACCAGTTTTGACACATAATAGGAAAAATTTAATTAATGGTAAATTTGTGCATACAGGGTACATGATAGACCAGAAATGCTATGCTCAATTTCTGACAATTCTACAGATTAATACGTTTTGATGAATGTGTAAAATCAGTTTTTAAAACATCAGTAGTTTTGATGTTAAGTATACAGAAAGCTTTTAGTGTTCTTCAGAACATTAAAAGAAATCACTCACCTCCATATTGCATTAACTTTGCTTCCTTCCTGGTGGTTCCAGTGCCATGAGTTTATGATGGAATTAATGTTGGTCTTGGCATATATTTTATTTGTTATATAACTCAAGAAGTTATGGAACACCAACAATGTGCAAAATAAGATATGGGATTGCCTAAAATACTGTACCATTCAAATAAAAAACATGTTTTATTACTCTGTAACCTGAAAGCCAATAATTATTTAGTATAAATCTTGTCAATCCAAAATGTTCCAAGATATTCTTACACAACTGAACATGCCATTATAACAGAGTATGTATAGTCCTGGCAGTTTCAAAATCAATAGCTATTTTTAAAAAATAATTTTGTCTTCAAATATAGCCTCAAATTTTGTCAGACATTTTGGGCAAGCCCAAGGAATTTTCTTAAAAATATCAGTAGATCATAAAAAAGTGATACCTCAATGTTATTATTTATCTAAACATTTCATTTTTATCAAAGGGTTTGTTATACTGGTTTGATTACATGCTTCTGAGATGCATTTAAGGTATTATTAACAATTGTGAAAATATAATTAATAGTTGCTTTTTTGGCTGTATTAGACTATGTCTCTAGTACCTATAGCCATGTCTCCTTTTGAAAATCCTACCATCAACTCACACTCACAATCCCACTTAATTTGTGCAATTAATCACTTGTTTTTCATCTGTGCCCAACTTACCCACCTCAGTCAATGAGACCGCGACTCCCTGAGAAATTCCATCATGAAAACCCTGAAATCTGGCACTGATATTTATATCACACCATTCCTGCATTACCTATATTCATTATTTTTTCTTAGAAATCTCTCTCATGCTGTTGATTTATTTCCTTTCTAGAAGATCAGATTTTTGAAGAGTCCTTTAGCTATTCTTCCAGATTCCATTTTTTTTTTTCTGCGTCCAATACTTCACATGTACTGCCAGGCCCTGTTAGCCAGCTTATCTTCTGCTCAAGGTAACTCCTAGCACCTGCTACATCCAACATATGCTCCCCTCTCAGCTTATGGAGATCCAGAATCTAAGTGCATTAACCCAAAGGGCCCCCATTTCTTTCATTCCCTCCTCAGAAGCTTGACCTCAAAAAGACAGGACTTCTTGACTCTCTTGACTTTTTGACTTACAGGGCTGCACAGGATCCCCACAAGATCTGAGCCATCAGGCCCTCCACCCCTCTCTCCAGCATCCTGTTTTCAGATCTTACAACCTGCCCAATCTGTTTTCTTTCTACCCAGACCCAGAGCAAACACAACTCTCTATGAGAAAGCTTTTGTGGATTACTTTCAGCTCATTCTATTACCTTACCTATTTCTAGAATTTTTACTAGGTGAATTATAAAAAAGCCTTTTTTTTTTTTTACGTAGCTCTAAAATACTAAACATGGCTTGAACTTCCAGAGACTTCAAATATTAATAACTCAGTGGTTTACTTGTGGCTTTTTCGCATATGTATACATCTCTATATTCTTCATAACCAAAATTGTTATGACTGAATAGAGGTTTATTGTGTGCTGATTTTTTAGAGATATAAAGCACTAATGCTTTCTTTCCCCTGCAGTCTTATGAATGAATGAGGCTAATGCCTGTTTAATGGCTACTATGAGACAAACAATATACTATCAAGTTTACAAAGAAAGAGCTTTCAAAAGATGTTGAAATAGGATGCTACAGAATCATCCTTCAACGGAAACATCAATTTAAATAACTATCCATGCATGAAAACACATTCATAGGAGCAAAA